>NC_067399.1:561906776-562208919 GCF_016432865.1 Antechinus flavipes
CTCCTTCCCTCCACCTCCTTCCCTAGATGGCAGGCAGTCCCATACATGTTTAACATTATTAACATGTTTAACATATTAAAGTATATGTTAAATACAATATATGTATACATATTTATATAGTTATCTTATTGCACAAGAAAAATTGAATTTAGAAAGAAGGTAAAAATAACCTGGGAAGAAAAAAAAATGCAAGCAAACAACAACAGAAGGAGTACAAATGTTGTGTTGTGGTTCACACTCATTTCCCAGTGTTCTTTCGCTGAGTAGAGCTGGTTCTGTTCATTACTGATCAATTGGAATTGAATTGGATCCTCTCATTGCCGAAGAGAGCCACTTCCATCAGAATTGATCCTCATATAGTATTGTTGTTGAAGTGTATAATGATCTCTTGGTTCTGCTCATTTCATTCAGCATCAGTTCATGTAAGTCTCTCTAAGCCTCTCTGTATTCATCCTGCTGATCATTTCTTACTGTTTCTAATAACTTTTTAGTAGAGTCTCTGGGGTTCTCTAAGCATACCATCATATCATCAGCAAAGAGTGATAATTTAGTTTCCTCATTGCCTATTCTTATTCCTTTAATCTCTTTCTCAATTCTTATTGCCAAAACTAGCATTTCTAATGTAATATTAAATAGTAACGGTGATAGTGGGCAACCTTGTTTCACTCATGATCTTATTGGGAATGGTTACAGTTTGTTCCCATTACATATGATGCTTACTGCTGGTTTTAAATAGATGCTACTGATTATTTTAAGGAAAAGTCCATTTATTCCTATACTCTCAAGAGTTTTTAATAGAAATGGATGTTGGATTTTATCAAATGCTTTTTCTGCATCTATTGAGGTGATCATTTCTTACTGAACAATAATATTCCATAACATTCATACACCATAATTTATTCAGCCATTCTCTAATTGATGGGGATCCATTCAATTTCCAGTTTTTAGTCACTACAAGAGGGGCTGCCACAAACATTTTGGCACAAACAGGTCTCTTTCTCTTCTTCTTCTTCTTTTTTTTAAAATAATTTTTTATCGACAGAACCCATGCCAGGGTAATTTTTTACAGCATTATGCCTTGCACTCACTTCTGTTCCGATTTTTCCCCTCCCTTCCTCCACCCCCTCCTCCAGATGGCAAGCAGTCCTTTACATGTTAAATAGGTTACAGTATATCCTAAAAACAATATATGTGTGCAGAACCGAACAGTTCTCTTGTTGCACAGGGAGAATTGGATTCAGAAGGTATAAATAACCTGGGAAGAAAAACAAAAATGCAAGCAGTTTATATTCATTTCCCAGTGTTCTTTCTTTGGGTATAGCTGCTTCTGTCCATCCTTGATCAATTGAAACTGAATTAGATCTCTTTATCGAAGAGATCCACTTCCATCAGAATACATCCTCAAACAGTATTGTTATTGAGGTATATAGATCTCCTGGTTCTGCTCGTTTCACTTAGCATCAGTTCATGTAAGTCTCTCCAAGCCTCTCTGTATTCATCCTGCTGGTCATTCCTTACAGAACAATAATATTCCATAACGTTCATATACCACAATTTACTCAACCATTCTCCAATTGATGGACATCCTTTCATTTTCCAGCTTCTAGCCACTACAAACAGGGCTGCCACAAACATTTTGGCACATACAGGCCCCTTTCCCTTCTTTAGTATCTCTTTGGGGTATAAGCCCAGCAGAAACACTGCTGGATCAAAGGGTATGCACAGTTTGATAACTTTTTGAGCATAGTTCCAAATCTCCATTGGAGATTGGATCCATTCATGACTTCACCAACAATGCATCAGTGTCCCAGTTTTCCCACATCCCCTCCAACATTCATCATTATCTTTTTCTGTCATTTTAGCCAATCTGACAGGTGTATAGTGGTATCTCAGAGTTGTCTTAATTTGCATTTCTCTGATTAATAGTGATTTGGAGCACCTTTTCATATGAGTAGAAATAGTTTCAATTTCATCATCTGAAAATTGTTCATATCTTTGACCATTTATCAATTGGAGAATGGCTTGATTTCTTATAAATTAGAGTCAATTCTCTATATATTTTGGAAATGAGGCCTTTACCAGAAACCTTTAACTGTAAAAATGTTTTCCCAGTTTATTGAGAAGTTTAACATCTTGTAAGCCCTTTGCCATCCCTTCATCTCTATAAGAAGATGAAATCTTTTTTTCCCCCTGAGGCAATTTGGGTTAAGTGACTTGCTCAGAGTCACACAATTAGGAAATGTTAAGTGTTTGAGGTCAGATTTGAACTCAAGTCTTCCTAATTTTAGGGCCGGTACTCTAGCCTGCCCCAAGAAGATGAAATCTTAAGAGGAAAAAAAAATTAGGAAAGAAAGATATAGGTATCATGGTCTTTGTATCCATAATGTCTGTCTATTTAGACATGACTATTTAGAATTAGGACTATTTCTTTTTTTTGCTATTCTAAAATTTTTTTGTTCTTCCTTTAGCCTTTCACTTGGTGGTAAGGTCTGAAAATCATTTATTTTTATCTTTTGTATTGGCCATGTATGTTTACAGCTTTCAGTGATGATTACTTTCTTACTCTGTTGAATAAGAACATGATGTCTTGGGGGAAGTCCTTGTAGACCTATAGAGGTAACCTATCTTTATCTATCTGCATAATGCTAATCAGCCAATTGCATGAAAGAATACTTTCTCTGAATGTTACAGTTGATAGGGCCTTAGAGATTTTGTCAATCCCCTTATTTCATTAGGAAAAAAAAAAAAAACATTTTATGACTAACTTTTGTTTTTATATCCAAGTCATTTCTGGAAATCCTCCCATCTACAATTTGCCCCTCTCCTGGAAATGGAATTTTCCCTTGTAATAAATTAAAAATTATTAAGAAAAGAAAGTGACCATGTGTGACATTGTATACATTATCTTGCCCTAGTCATCCCTCACCTGTCTGAGAAGAGAAGTAAAATTCTTTGGGGCTATTATTAATATATTTTTTTTAACTGAGGCAATTGGGGTTAAGTGACTTGCCCAGGTCATGTAGCTAGGAAGTGTTAAGTGTCTGAGACCAGATTAGAACTCAGGTCTTCCTCACTTCAGGGCTGGTACTCTATCCACTGTGCCACCTCGCTGTCCCAGGGCTGTTATCAATTTTAAAATTTATTCCGTGTTTAATTTACCTTTAGTAGAGTTTTCTCAGTTTCCTGTGGCTGGGTTGGGTTTTGGGCAGCACAGGGATGCCTAATGGTGGAGACATAACTCCTCAGAAATGGAGCTTCAATCCTGTGTCTCTTCTCTGTCTTACCCCTAGGTATGTAGCATTATTCAGGAAAGAGGTATAAAGATTGAAATGGTAGGATGTGACTGCTTTCATTTGTTTTCCTTTTTCTGTGGGAGGTAGCCTGGTACAATGGAAAGAATGTTGAGTTTGGCAAGTTAATTTACTTCTCTGGACCTTATTTTCTTTAATTGTGAAATGAAGGGGTTGGATTAGGCAAACTTGAAGATCCCTCCCATCTCTAAGTCTGCGATCCTGTCACTAAATATAATTCAATGATTATTTACATTGTTTTATTTTATGTTTAGTATTTGTGTTGTACTAAAGCTATAACAAATTCTTAATTTTATAATATATTAGAAAGATATTTTCCCAGATTGTTTTTTATGAGAAATGATGGGGAGCTGAATAATTGTATTGTGTAAAAACAAAACAAAACAAAAAAACCAATCCCTTCCCTCCCCTCAAAAAAACCATCCCACCAAGGTCTAGGGCATTATTTATATTATTTTTTGTTTATATTATTATGATGATTTAATAAACAGCAAATAAAACGAACATTTCCATATGTGAGATGTGTGTGTGCCTATGTAAGTATCTGTCCACATGTGCCTAAATGTGGCTTGCAGCTGTTATAAATAAATATCTCTGGAATCTTGTCTACTCCTCTCCAAGGGAAACTCAATTCCTGTCTTTTAGGGAATAGGAGACTCTTTCTCTTCCTGACTGATCATCTACCTCTCTTGCTGGATTTTTTTCCTTCAGTCTCTGAGAGAGATACCAGATTAAAATTATATTTCCTAAATACAATTTGGTGAGAGGATAATCGTTTCAAAAGAAGGCTGCTTTTTGGTTGCTATCTTTTAGCTTATACTCACAGCTTAGCACCTTGTCCAGTTCTCACAACCATCTTCTGAGGAAACAGCTCCTGTAGAGAAGGGGCCGTCTATCTCCAACATATGTTTGGGACAAACCCAAACACTGCCACTCACAATGAAGGCAAATCAATTAGCTGAAACAGCAGGGAATTTTGAAGTGGGGAAATCAACCTACCCTGACCATCACTTTGGCAACCATATTCCTTCAGACTCTAGTGGTTCCAGCCTAGAACCAGGAACCAAGGGCTTTTGGAGTAGCACTGATTCCAGCTCTGTGTCCTCATCATTGCCTGGGAAACAAAATTCTGTGAAGATGCAGACTGGCAACTTCTGCAGGTGTTATAGGTATGTCTATTGTAAACTCAGAAAAGAACATTTTTTGTCACAAAGTCCTTGGAATTGTAAATGGTTCAACCTCAAAAACTGATGTAATTTTATCATTGAAAATGACATCAAAAAGGGGGCATTACCACCTGCTTGGCCATTGTACCCTGCCTAAGAACGTGGAACTTTTCCATCTGATTTTATCCCTTCCAAAATTGTATAGGCACAGACTGGTATAATTTGGGTTGGAGATTGGGGTGGGAAATACGTAATTTTCTTCAGATATACTTTGGTCTTTAATCTTTAAGATTTTAAGATTGAGATTTTTTTCTCCATAGAAGTTTTCATCAAGCTACTGAGGCTGTCTTTTCTGACTGCTTTGCCTGGCTGAAAGACGAAGAATACAACAAAGACTTTGACAGCTGGTATGAAACCTCTGGCAGATTTCCAGACATTTTTCTGCACTCTACTGGGACATCCATGATGACACATTTTTCTGTAGAAGTTTTATAAAACATAGATGAAAGCCAAATCTCCCAGAATCATAGAATGCCAAATCCTGTTGATGTCATTTAAAAAATATCTTCTAGATCAGTCCCCTCCTTTCTAGTTCCACTGATACTTCCTTAGTTCAAAAACCATTATCACTTCACCCCTACTATTATAATAGCCTTTCTATTAATCTCAGTGCACATAGTCTCTTCTGTTTCCCAGTCATGCTTCAGACTTCTGCCAAAGTAATCTTTCTAATGATAGACCTGACCCTGATACTCCCCTGCTCAAAAATTTTCAGTGATTCCAAGTTTCCTCTAAGATAAACTATTGACTCTCAATTCTGGCATTCAAGATTCTCTACAATTTGGCTCCAGACTCCAATTTCAGAATTATCTTATGGAATTGCCCATATTGGAATTCCCTTATGGAATTGCTCCATATGTTTTATACTTCAGCCAAACTGGACTCGTATCCTACTCTCTTCTTTTTTCATTCTTTTGTGCTTATGTCTTTGTGTTCTTCACTAGTCTATACCATTTCTTCTCATATCAAAATCCTTGTCTTTCTTTTAGATCTCATATCTCCCTCCTCAATAAATTCTGAAACTCTTAAACTCTCTTAGGTACTTCATAAATTTTTTTGAGCTCTTTGTTCTCCAAAAAAAGCTTCTTCCTTTTATTGTGTGGTAAGCTCCCTGAAGGCTAGGGAACTAATTATTTTCCCCTTTAAACCTGCCCCTTTCCCAAACATCCCTATTTTTGTTGGCATAATCATCCTTCTCTTTACCCAAATTCATAACTTCAGAGTCATCTTTTCCTTTTTTTTCCTTCCTTGACTTCAAACAATTATTAACTTTTAATTGTTCCCTTTTCTTCCTTCATATAGCCGTCATCATAGTTCAGGTTTCTCACCACATCTTGCCTGGAATACTGTAATTATAATTAGCTTCTTTCTATTGCACAACCCTCAATACATCTTAATAAGACCCAGTCCTAAAATAGTCAATAACTATTGTTAAGGACCATGCCTAGGTGAAGGGGGCAGGTCAGTTCTCTGAGAGCCTCCACAGCTGTGAATCATAAATCTGAAGGAGTTGCAAAGCAGGCTTCGCTGATATTCTTTGTGGATTGGGAATGAAATAAGTTGGAAGCAAGAGGGAAGAGGAGAGAAGTCAGACAATGTCATTGCCTCTCAGTTGAAAAAGGCAGAGAACAACAACTGCCTCTCAGTCTCCTTGTATCATCATCATCCTCTCACATGAAAAGATCCATTCTACAGGTCTGAGTTAGCTTTCCAGCAGCCACTGGCAGGTGGCTCCCATATCACAACAAACTATAGTAACCCAGTGTTTGACAAACCCAAAGACCCTAGGTTTTGGGATAACAACTCGCTATTTAATAAAAACTGCTGAGAAAATTGGAAACTAGTATGGCAGAAACTAGGCACTGACACCTAACACATTATACCAATATAAAATCAAAATGGGTTCATGATTTAGACATAAAGAGTGATATTGTAAACAAATTAGAAGAACAACAGATAGTTTATCTCTCATATCTGTGAAGATAGAAGGAATTTGTGGCCAAAGAAAAACTTGAATACGTTATTGAATGCAAAATGGATAATTTTGATTATATTAAGTTAAAAAGTTTTTGTACAAACAAAACCAGTGAAGACAAAATTAGAAGGGAAGCAATAAACTGGGAAAAAATTTTAATTCAAGGGTTCTGATAAAGGCCTCATTTCTAAAATATATAGAGAATTGCCAAAAATTTAAGCCATTCTCCAATTGATAAATGGTCAAATGATATGAACAGACAATTTTCAGATGAAGAAATTGAAACTATCTCTAGTCATATGAAAAGGTGTTCCAAATCACTATTGATTAGAGAAATGAAAATTAAGACAATTCTGAGGTATCACTACACACTTAACAGATTGGCTAAAGTGGCAGGAAAAGATAATGACAAATGTTGGAGGGGATGTGGGAAAACTGGGACACTAACACATTGTTAGTGGACTGGTGAATTAATTCAACCATTGTGGAAAGCAATTTGGAACTATCAAACTGTGCATACCCTTTGACTGAGCAGTTTTTCTCCTGGGCTTGTATTCTAAAGAGATCATAAAGGAAGGAAAGGGACCCACATCTGCAAAAATGTTTATAACAGCTCTTTCTGTAGTGGCAAGAAACTGGAACCTGAGTGGATGCCCATTAATTAGAGAATGATTCAACAAGTTATGGTATATGAATGTTATAGAATGATATTGTTCTATAAGAAATGATCAGTAGGATGATTTCTGGCCTTGAGTAGGCCTTGAGAGACTTATATGAACTGATAGTAAGTAAAATGAGCAGAACCAGGAGATCATTATACATGGCAACAGCAAGATTAAACGATGATCAATTCTGATGGATGTGGCTCTCATCAACAATGAGATGAACAAAAATGAGAAGTTCCCTGCCCTCAAAGAACTTTTATTCTTTTTAAAAATTTAATTTTTTCAATTAATAATTTTCTTATCTCCTCCCACTCCCAACTATCCTCTGCATCATTGAAAAAGGAAAAAAAACAGAACTCTTATTACAAATATGTATAGTCAGGCAAAATAAATTCCCACAATGCCTCTATCTAAAAAAATATCTTGTTTGGCATCCTGAGTCCATCACTTTTTTGTTGGGAGGTAGATAGGATGCTTCATTATCTCTTGATTACTAGTAAGTCATTGTGTTGATTAGAATTCTTAAGTTTTTCAGTGTTACTTATCTTTATAATGTTAATTGTATAAATTATTTAAAGAGTTTATATTTCACACTTTTTGAGGGGCTGGGAGACTGTGTCCCTTATTCTGCCTTTCTATCTTCAGCTTCCAGCTACTATAGCTATTGCTCAGCATGAAGTCACCGCCATCCTAGTTGCTTTAAAGTATATTTTGGTCCAAGATTTCATTGCCACTCTCCTGACAGCTACTGTTACCACTGCTTTTAACACCTGTCTTTCATGACCAAACAACTCTGCTTCCTCATTGTCAGTGGAGAGTATTAGGGTTCTAGGCTATTTTTTAACCTAACCCTCGCAAAAACCTCTTTTTATTGGTATTTTCTGCTTATATCATCATAGTTATCTGAAGTATTCTTCCTCTTAATCCCCCTAGAAATCTATCCCCACATGACAAGTAGTATTTTTCTTTAAGAGAGGAAAAAAGTCAGCATAATGATCAGTAATTGAAAAATCCCCCAAACCTCTTAACATAATGGTGGTAAGAATTTTTTTGTCCTATTACGATCATTAGATTTTCCCTATGTATGCTATCTTTGAGATTAGTATATCTTGCTTCCATAGTGAACATATTTTCTTTTACTGTTTATGGCTTTTTGTTTCTCTTCTAGATTATCCTTTACATCTGTGTATTTGCATTCCCAATTTATTGTTCTCTTTTGTTTCCTTGGTGAGGCTTGCTTTCGCAGATTCTCCTCAAATTTTACTGGGCCCACTGTCTCATCAACTATTGAATCATTTTCCTTTGTTTTGCAATGTTTATTCATAGATGTGTGAACTCATTTCTGAGATCTAGCCTTAATATTTCCTTTTGTTGCTACTGTTTTTCCTGTTGACTTAACTGTTTGTGATCAAGGTATATGAGTTTTCTTCCTAAAATTTTTGGTAATGGTTCTAGATTTTCAACTTGTCCATGGGTCGTGGATACATGTCAGGTAATCTCTTATTTTGTATAGGAAAAAAGAAATCGTATCTTTGTTTAAATATTATTAATTTAATTTTCAATCCTTTGAATTTTATTTTATGCTTTTAAAAACATGCCACTGATGCAAAGTGAAGTGAGGAGAACCAGGAGAATACTGTGCCCAGTAACAGCAACTCTGTATCATGATTAATCATGATTGACTAAGCTTTTCTCAGCAATACAATGATCCAAGCCAATCCCAAAAAACTTATGATAGAAAATGCTAGCCACATCCAGAAAAAGAACTGATGGATTCTGAATGCAGATCAAAACATACTGCTTTTACTTTTTTTTTTTCCATTTTTTTTCCTTTTGCAAACTGTAATAGTGTGTGTGTTGCTTCTTTTTAATATGACTAATATGGGAATATGATTTATATGGTTACATATATATAACCTTATATCAAATCTGTTTTAGGTGAGAAAAGAAGAGAGGGACAACATTTGGAACTCAAAATTTTATTAAAAATGAATGTTAAAAATTGTCTTTACATGTAATTGGAAAAAATAAAATATAGTTTAAAAAACCTAATTTTTGGAGAAGGGGACCATAGATTCCACACTACTAAAGAGGTCTATGAAATTAAAAAGATTTATTCCTGTTCCAAATGGAAAAATGAAGGAAAGATTCCAGTAGAAATCCACTCTGGAAAAATCAACACCGGATCCCTCACTCTCCTTCCCTCCCTCCCTGCCTTTTTTTTTTTAAATAGATAATTGATTATAATTTTTTTAAATGATATTTTATTATAGTGTTCTCTGGTTCAGTTTTCTGGGGGTCTCTGGAGGTCTTGGGAGCAGCCTTCGTTTCAGTTGGGGTAATCACCACAAGAGTAGCCAAGTGTTAAAGTCCAGATTCTTTATTATCTCCTTCCTGGGGCTGGACAGCTTTCTGGAGAGCTTTTCAGACTGGCCTTGGTCTCAGTGGAGAAACTATGGAGGTCAGCCCTGCCACCAAGGTGGTGTGAAATGGGATAAATGAATCTGAGTCCAAGGGCTTCTGCTTCAGCCTCTAGTCTGCTTGTCTTCTCTAGCTCTCTGAATGAACCTGTCTGAGATTCCTAGCTTATATGCTCCACACTGAGTATAACCAATCATTATATCACTAGAAAACCATTATTTGTTGTAAGATTAAATCAATCATACTGAACTAGAGAACTATTAAGCACCATGCTAAACTAGATAACCATTATCTCATCGATTCCACTTAGTACCTTGTAAGAATCTTTGTTTCAAGTTCAGAGTTCTGGCCCATAACATTTTATTTTTCAAATTACATGTACATATAATTATAAACATTTATTTTTGTAAGATTTTGAGTTCCAAATACTACTCCCTCTTTCTTTCCCTCTCTCCCTCTCCAAGATAATAAACAATCTAATAGAGGATATGGAGGTACAATCATTTTTGAACATATTTCCATATAAGCCATGTTGTGAAAGAAAAATCAGAACAGAAGAAAAAACTCACAAGAAAGAAAAAGCAAACAAACAGAAAGGTGAAAATGCTATGCTTTGATTTGTGTTCAGTCTCCATAGTTCTCTCTCTGTTTATGGATGGCATTTTACATCCAAAGTTTATTGGAATTGTCTTGGATCATTGTGTTGCTAAGAAGAACTAAGCTAGATCCCTCTCTTTAGAACACCAACACCATTACAATTGTAGCAAAATAGTATTTTGCCTTCTTGGATTTGCTCTTTTGATACTATTTCTGAAGCCAGTAGGCCTCTATTCCTGAAACTGAATTTTTTTGCTTCTCTGAGATGAGTGACTCTAACCAGTATTTCGGGAGACATCAGAACCAATTCATTTTTCTCAAGTAATTTTGGTCTGTTTTGGATCAGCATATATTTAAAAAAATTATTTATTAATTAAATAAAACAAGCATTTTTATAACATAGTATAATAAAAAATGATTGTATATGAAACTAAATCTATTATGCACAATTTGCTATTACTTTTAAATGTATAATAAAGTTATCACGCAAATATCTTTTTTTTCTCCTCCCTACCCTAGAGATTGCTATCATTAGACATAACTATATGTATATATGTATGTATGTGTGTGTGTTTAATAATTCTATACAGATTTCTGTTTATCACTTCTTCTCTGGAAGCAGATAGTGTCTTCCTTTATATATTCTTAGTAGTTAATTTTAATATTTATAATAGTCAAAATGACTTATTCACTACAGTTATTCTCAAAACAATATTGCTTTTACTGTATATAACATTCTCTTGCTTCTGCTCATTTCTCTCTTCATTATTTCATGTAAGTATATCCATGTTTTTCTAAGATCAGCTATCTTTGTGGTGACAAAGAACTGGAAATTGTGAGGATGCCAGTACCTGTTTTCATCTTGGTGGCTTATGCTTAAGGAAATTATTTAAATCCACACGTATAAATAGAACCCATGCCAAAAGAATTCAAATAGTTCTTACAGGATTTGGGCAATCATTTATCCCTCCCATGCTTGTATGGAAGAAAATGCCTAAATAGCAGAGACATGAAAGGGTTTAAGTAGGGGAGAGAAAGCCATGAGGAGCAAGGAGTTTCCAGCTGACACAAGCTGGAACATTAGTAGCAATGGAGGAGTTTTTTGAAACAAAGAAGGCTCTAGAGACAAACAGATGAATTCTTGTAGCTATCCTTTTGATCTGATGGTTTCATAACAGCAGATGCAAAACCCCTCAACTTTGTTTAAGATGATCAGTCAAGTTGCTTAAAAGGAGGAACAGAAGATGGAGCTAGTGAGCCAAAATATTGGATGACAGCCCTTCCTTGACTGCCCTGACCAGAAAACAGAGGGAAAATCCTGGTTTTGTTTTTTTCTTTTTTGAAAAAACTTTATTGTTAATACAAATTGTTCCTAAGGGATGTCAAATAGTTTAACTCAAGACCAGATCAACAATCATAAAAATATTCTATTTTATCTATCTTCATAAGACTTAAGGAGGAATTTTTAGATCTTCAGGGAGGGTCATAACCTTTTCAGATCTGAGAGTTATCATTGGGACTATTCAATGCCAGGAAGAACAAAATAGAAACTAGGGATTGGGAGAGAAGTCCATAATATGACACATCATTAAAGAGAAACTGGTTTTCTGTATACTCTTCTTGTGTAAGGATTATTTAATTTATTACATTTGCAGTTCCAAATATTGGATCTAATTTATAATGATACTTACTAAATGTTTGTTGATTGATTGACTAATTGAAAAAAATACTATGCAAAGCAGTCAAACAGTGGCTCAATGCAACCAAGTCCCACAGGCCAATCCACCCATGCTACATTAAGTCCATTCATGAATTAACATCAGTTGCATTCCAGGCATTGTGCAAGGCAGTGAGGATACAAAGAAAAAAAATGAAACAAAGTTAATGGTGTCAAGAAACACACATTCTTCTGAGGATATGATATATAATTGCAAAATCATTTGATGAAGGATTAAGTACTAACAACTAGGGGAATCAGGAAAAGCTTTGCTTTGGATGGGGCACTGTCACCTGAGCCTTGGAGGAAGTTAGGAATTCTAAAAGGTGCAGGTGAGAGGGAGTGAGTTCCAGTTAAAGGCATGGAGGCATCCAGCATCAAGGAGATTTTTCAGCACATACCTGAAATGGAAGACGGATTCCTAGAAATAGTGAGATCTTTTAGATGCTGGTGTTTTCAACTAACATTGTCCTAATTATATCAAGCTTTGGTGCATTGCAGAGTCTCTTACGTGACAGTCATCCTCAAAAGTATTCATTTTCTCAATTCACTCAGAAAAAAAAAAATAGATGAAGAATGTCTATTAACCAGACTATAATATATAGTTACATGGACAACTCATCAATAAAAGTTGAATAGTACATATATCTTAGGGAAACAATGAAAATGGGCAATGAACTAGAGCCAGAATTCAATGGAGGAGTCAATTAATCAATCAATCAACAAATATTTTTAAAGTACATATTATGGTTCAAGGGATAGAAAGTGGATTGCATGTGGGAAATTGTCCAATGCTTCTAATGATTTTGAGCTTTTTTCTTTTGAAACAAAAGTCCATCTTCTTAATATTCTTCTAGACTATGATTGTGGAATCATGGGATACCACAATTTTCTTTTCTTTCTTTCTTTCTTTCTTCCCTTCTTTCAATCTCCTTCCCTTTCTTCCCCCCCTCCCTTCTTCCCCTTTTCCCTCCTCCCTTTTTTCCTCTCCCTTCCTCCTTCCTTTCCTTCTTGTCTCCCTCCCTCCCCATGTCTTTCCTTCCTCTCTCCCTTGTTCCCTCTCTTCCTTGTTCCTTCCCTCCCTTTCTCTCTCTCTTTCTTCTCTCTCTCTCCTTCCTTTCCTCCCCCTCTCTCCATCCTTCTCTCTCTTTCTGTCTCTCTGTCTCTGTCTCTTTCTCCCTTTCTCTCATGGCAAAAACTATTCCTTTTCTTTTTTGTCTCTTGTATAATCAGCATATAGCATAATTGGAACATAATAGAAATTTAATAAATGTTTTTTTAAAAATGAACATCCTCTACTAAGCTATTAATTTATGAGGGTAGGTACTATTTATTTAACTCTTTTTTAATGCCAAGCATGGTATTCTATGTGCAGTGGGTCCTTCATATAGTTTATTAAAGTTGAACTGAATCCCAGAACCATAATGGATTAATGTGTTTTTACCTTTTCCAAGGAGTTTTTTTATTTTACAAGAGTTCTGTCACAGAATTATAATATCTTCACCATCTATCTCTTGCTTTATCTGAAATATGCCAATCTGCAGAAGATAGGATACCATTTCCTTTTCCTCTTTTCCCACTTTTCTTGACTCAGTGAGAGAGAAGAAGAGCTTGTGCTATGTACCACTTCTGAGTTGTTTATTTATTTTCAAAAGAAATTTTGAATGCAATTAGATATCTCAGTAGGTGTTTAATATAGCTCATTTCCACAAACAATTAGTTTTAAGGTTTGTTTAGATATTGAGTATTTGAAAATAAGATAATAGGATCATAGATTTAGAGTTAGATAAGACGTTAGAGGCTTGCCCCCAAGTCACACAGGGAAAAAAAAAGTCAAAGGTGGAAATTTAAATTATTATGTCACATTTATAAATAGTTTTAAAATGTTCCCTCTCTCCCCATTCCCCCATTAAACTTTAAGCTCCTTTAAAGCAAGGACTGTCTTTTGCCTTTGTTTCCCCAGCTCTCTTCACAGTTACCAGCACATAGTAGGTAGTTATTAAATATATGTTCCATTCTCTTTCCCCTTTCCACCCTTACTTCAAAATCAGGATGTTTAAAACTTCCTGCATCATCTCAAAACATCCCTATCTAATCAATTCTTTCTCCTTCCTTCTCTTTTTCTGTTAGTAATACAATTTCCCTAGCCATCTAGACTTGAAGTGTTACTGAAATTCTTCAGATTTGGAATATTAGTGAATCTTTCTTCTCCTTGCCTCTTTCCTGCTACATTCAGTAGGTTACTAAATACAATTGAGTTTTATTTTCCATTTTTCTCTACATGTTTCCCTGTCTTCAGTATCTCTTGTTTTTATAGGATGGACTGCTGTTTATCTCCCTAATCCATTTTGAATGCCATAGTTAACTTAATATTCCTAAAATGCTGCTCTTCCCTTTGAGGAAGAATCAATCTTCCTGCGATGCTGCTTATTTCATGTTGTTGTTCTTTAAAAACAAACAAACAAACTACTTTTGATGTCTCCTTATTGTCTAGACTCTGGAAAATGAAATTCAAATTTCTTTATCTTTTTTGAAGATGAAATTAAAATTTCTTTCCTCTTTGTCATGTAATAGTTTTCCATAATCTGGTTTCGGATTATGCTCAGTAAAGGCAACTAGATGAGAGAGTGAATAGAGTGTCCAATATGGAGTCAGGAAGACTCATCTTCATGAATTAAAATCTGGCTTCAGATACTTGCTGACCATATGACTCTGGAAAGATAATTTTTTTACATCAATTTCCTCATCTGTAAAATCAGTTAGAGAAGGAAATGGCAAATCATTCCTGCACCTTTGCCAAGAAAACCCCAAGTAGGGGTCATGAGGAATCAGACAGGACTGAAAAAAGAGAACATTAAGAATCTGGTCCATATTGACTTGTCCAACCTGGTTTTTTCTTAATCCTTTTTACAAAACTACTCTAATAAGGCAAGTCTGTGGATTGTACCCCCAAATACTTTATGAATTTTCATGCTTTTGAATGAATTTCCCCTCAATTAAAATGCCGTCCTCTATTTCTTATTTGGCTTGACAAGTCCCAGTTTAAGTACCACTCTTTTCCTCTTTATTTGATTCCAGTTCATTGTGCTTTCATTCAGCTGAATTTCATTATAGTCCTCATGTTTGTGCCACTCTTTTAGTAATATACTTCTTTATTTTGTCCGTTATACTTTTCCCAGTTTCCCAAATATATTTTTTAAGACCTTTGAGTACATATATGGTATTTTACATATAACATGTATGCTCTGGCCCTGCCACAGCCAGGTCTGATACATCATGATTCCATGAGGGTAATTTGAGGGGTTCTGGTTGTCTCTTTTCTTTTTCATTTTCAAAAGCACAAATCTTCACAAGCTGCATTCCCCTCTCTTGTTAGGGACCTGTCACTACAATCACATTCTGTTTAACCACATTTTAGTAGTTGGTTTTTACAAAGGAATTTTTACTTCAATAATCTTTATTTATTTAAGCCTATTATACACTAGGTATTGTACTAACCACTGGGGATATAAGGATGAAAAAAGAAAGATATCTCTTGCCCTCAAAGAACTTTTTTTTTTTTAATTATAGCTTTTTATTTACAAGATATATGCATGGGTAATTTTTAAGCATTGATAATTGCAAAACCTGTTCCAACTTTTCCCCTCTTTTCCCCCACTCCCTCCCCTAGATGGCAGGCAGACCAATACATGTTAAATATGTTAAAGTATATGTTAAATACAATATATGTATACCTGTCCATACAGTTATTTTGCTGCACAGGAAGAATTGGACTTTGAAATAGTGTAAAATTAACCCGAGAAGGAAATAAAAAAAATGCAAGCCGACAAAAATAGAAGGATTGGGAATGCTATGTAGTGGTTCACACTCATTTCCTTAAGTTCTTTCGCTGGGTGTAGCTTGTTCAATTCATTACTGTTCTATTGGAGCTGATTTGTTTCATCTCATTGTTGAAGAGGGCCATGTCCATCAGAATTGATCATCATATAGTATTGTTGTTGAAGTATATAATGCTCTCCTGGTCCTGCTCATTTCACTCAGCATCAGTTCATGTAAGTCTCTCCAGGCCTTTCTGAACTCATCCTGCTGGTCATTTCTTATAGAACAGTAATATTCCATAACATTCATATACCACAGTTTATTCAGCCATTCTCCAGTTGATGGGCATCTATTCAGTTTCCAATTTCTGGCCACTACAAACAGGGTCACCACAAACATTCTTGCACGTACAGGTCCCTTTCCCTTCTTTAAGATCTCTTTGGGATATAAGCCCAGTAGTAACACTGCTGGATCAAAGGGTATGCACAGTTTGATAACTTTTTGAGCATAGTTCCAAATCACTCTCCAGAATGGCTGGATGTTTCACAATTCCACCAACAATGTACCTATTTTCCCACATCCCCTCCAACATTGCACATTATCTTTCCTTGTCATTCTAGCCAACCTGACAGGTGTGTAGTAGTTTCTCAGAGTTGTCTTAATTTATATTTCTCTGATTAATAATGACTTGGAGCATCTTTTCATATGGCTAGAAATAGTTTCAATTTCTTTGTTTGAGAATTGTCTGTTCAACTGGGAAATGAAGATAAACTGCTTGCATTTTTGTTTTTCTTCCCCGGGTTATTTATACCTTCTGAATTCAATTCTCCCTGTGCAACAAGAAAACTGTTCGGTTCTGCACACATATATTGTATCTAGGATATACTGCAACCCATTCAACATGTAAAGGACTGCTTGCCATCTGGTGGAAGGGGTGGAGGGAGGAAGGGGAAAGATCGGAACAGAAGTGAATGCAAGGGATAATGCTGTAAAAAATTACCCTGGCATGCGTTCTATCAATAAAAAGTTATTAAAAAAAAGAGAGAGAATTGTCTGTTCATATCCTTTCTCCATTTATCAATTGGAAAATGGCTTGGTTTCTTATAAATTAGAGTCAATTCTCTATATATTTTTGAAATGACACCTTTATCAGAACCTTTGACTGTAAAAATGTTTTCCCAGTTTATTGCTTCCCTTCTAATCTTGTTTGCATTAGTTTTGTTTGTACAAAAACTTTTCAATAATGATCTCTAGTTCTTCTTTGGTCATAAATTCCTTCCTCTTCCACATATCTGAGAGGTAAACTATCCTATGTTCCTCTAATTTATTTATAATCTCATTCTTTGTGCCTAGGTTATGAACCCATTTTGACCTTATCTTGGTATATGGTGTTAAGTGTGGGTTAATGCCTAGTTTTTGCCATACTAATTTCCAATTTCCCCAGCAATTTTTGTCAGACAGTGAGTTCTTATTCCAAAAGCTGGGGTCTTTGGGTTTGGACATCATAGTTTCTAAAAAAGAAATCAAGCCTACTAGATTTCTATAACGAGTTGTTTTGGGTTTTGTTTTTTAATAAACTAGACCAAGAATTATTAATCTATTTTGTGTCATGGAATTCTTTGACAATTTGGTGAGCCTACTGAGAATTTGGTTTTTAAATGCATAAGATAAAATACATAGAATTAAAAAGGAAAGCGATTATATTGAAATACTGTTAAGAGTTGTTTGCGTTTGTGTTCATAACATCTCAATAGACAAAGAAGAAATCAGGATTATAATCTATTTAAAGTTTCAAAATGACAAAGTTCCACACCAAAGGCGCTTTAAAAGAACTCCAGTGAAAGAAAAGTTTACTAAACAAACTGGTTATTTTAATCTACATAGAAGATAATGTTCAGACTAGTCATCTCCCAGAGTTCTTTCACTGGGTATAGATAGTTCAATTCATTACTGCTCTATTGGAACTGACTTGGTTCATCACATTGTTGAAGAGGGCCTCGTCCATCAGAATCGATCATCATATAGTATTGTTGTTGAAGTATATGATGCTCTCCTAGTCCTGCTCATTTCACTCAGCATCAGTTCATGTAAGATCTCTCCAGGACTTTCTGAAATCATCCTGCTGGTCATTTCTTACAGAACAATAATATTCCATAATATTCATATACCACAATTTATTCAGCCATTCTCCAATTGATGGGCATTTATTCAGTTTCCAGTTTCTGGCCACTACAAAGAGGGCTAACACAAACATTCGTGCATATACAGATCCCTTTCCCTTCTTTATGATCTCTTTGGGATGTAAGCCCAGTAGAAACACTGCTGGATCAAAGGATATGCACATTTGATAACTTTTTGAGCATAGTTCCAAATTGTTCTCCAGAATGGTTGAATGTATTCACAATTCCACCAACAATGTATCAGTGTCCCAGTTTTCCCACATCTCCTCCAACATTCCGCATTATCTTTCCCTGTCATTCTAGCCAGTCTGACAGGTGTATAGTGGTAACTCAGAGTTGTCTTAATTTATATTTCTCTGATTAATAATGACTTGGAGCATCTTTTCATATGGCTAGCAATAGTTTCAATTTCTTTGTCTGAGAATTGTCTGCTCATATCCTTTGACCATTTATCAATTGGAGAATGGCTTGATTTCTTATAAATTAAGAGTCAATTCTCTATATATTTTGGAAATGAGGCCGTTATCAGAACCCCTTAAAGAACTTTCAATCTAATGGGGGAAAGGTTTCACAAAAGGAAGGTGAAAAAGGGGAGGAGATACACAATTGGGGATTTGGTAGAGAAGTCAGAGAAGTCAGAGTTAGCCACGTGGGGAATGAAATGTCTTGCTGAGCAAATCTTTTCTTCTTTTACATGTACAATCCTTTTAAAAATATCTCCACATTTGTCCTATGTACAAAAGGGAAAAAAATCACAAGAAAGAAAAAGCAAAAAAAAAAAAAAAAAAAGATGAAAATACTTTGCTTCAATCCTCATTCAGTCTTCCTAGTTCTCTCTCTCTGGATGTGGATGGCATTTTTCCATACCAAGTCTATTGGAATTTTCTTGGATCACCATATGAACAATCTTCTTTTTCCTCCTCCTTCTCCTCCTCTTCTTCCTCCTTCTTTTCTACTTCTTTTTCTCTTCTCTTATTCTTCTCTTCTTGTTCTATTTCCTTTTTCCCTTCTTTTTCCTATTCCTCTTCCTCTTTTTCCTCTTCTTTGCATTTCTCTAATCAATTTGCAAAGTACTTTACATTGCTTTAGCTTAAATCAGTAGTGATTTAAAGTATTTCTTCATAGGAGGAAAGATTGATTTGATTTCTTTGATTGAAAACTACTTGTCCACAGCAACTTTCTTAAATAAAGATTTGGGAGTTCATGATTTCACTTTCCTATCAGAAGGAACTAAGGCCAATTGGATATTGCAAGATGAGGAAAATTTCTCAAATGACGAACCTTTTGGTACATGGAGAAAAATTCAGAAGAGTTCCAAAGAAATGCAGCAGTGCAAAAAATGAATGTCACGAGACTGGTTGTTCTGTTTGTCTGTAAGAGGGGGACTAGACTAGAACTGAGTTTCATGAGGCAAAGAAGAGAATTCAGAGAAATCTCAAATAGTTATAGTAAGTATGAGAATACAAACATTTCCCCCAGTACCTTGAGGGTATACTCTCCCCTATACTACCTTAATCTTTGGGAGAGTAGGATCAACATTTGCATATCATTGGTTCCAAAGCTTATATAGCATTGGTGTCACGAATTCATATCCAAAGGTGGTATTGCGCTGAATGAATTCCCATTTTAGATTTTGCTGGCATGGGCCCAGGAGATTGCTCCAGAAGATCAAATCTTATTCCCTGAGGCATTGATATTGGGCTGATGGTGACACCTGGTCTGGATTATGACTCCTCGTTTCCTATATTTCTCTCTCTTCCAACCAACTCAAAGATTCCATTCCCTGTACTGAGAGCATTAAAAAAATAAAAAAAGCCCCAAGACCAAGGAATCCCATTTCCCAGGGACCATATGGCTGCAGAGAGGGAAAAGTCCTTGAGGATTTTCTCCTCACTACATAGTTTCTAAGCAGAATCTATAGGTGAAAGAATCACATTGTTCCTTCCCTTATATATAAATGTAGTTAATATATGACCAAAGTTGACTCTGACCTTTTTGAATATGCTGCTAACTCCTTCAATCAAGGGGCAAGTCAACTAGATTAATTATAGGATGTCCACATGTGCTCCATCAGTCACTCCAAGTCATTGTCTTTATATGCTATCATAATTCTCCTGATAGCCATCTCCCTGATGTTCCCCATGTAAAGAGATATCATTAAAGCAAACTGATGGGGTCTGTGAATGGACCAAATCTCTATTAAAACATTTTTTTCAAGTCAAAACCTTTAATGTATTCTCATTGTCTGAAAAATAAAATTCAAACTCTTTTAGTTTTAAGCTATGTCTCCTTCCAATGGTCCCTTTTCTTCTTGGTGAAAGGGACCCTATTTAGAATACCTTAAGTTATACTTCAGAGGGAAACCACTTTTTCTGCCTATATACAAGACAGGGCCTTACTATTCTCATTACATTAGGAAAACCACATTAATTGAAAAAGTCTAGATACTATATAGTTCTTAGAATATAATTTTAAAGTTAACTTTCCAAATTATTATGGTGGACTATTTTAAAGGAAAAAATAAAATTAGGGATTCCACTTCCCATAATCCCTCTTTTGATCTAAAACATAATTGTAATGTCAACCCATTTTCTAGTTTTTCTTTCACTATCGAAAATATTATACCAGAAACATCAGAAACAACTTTAAAAGGCACAGAAAGAAATATTTGAGGTTATGGACTTCAGTTAGTGACCATCTAATTACAATAACAGTTAATTCTTTGTTCAGCTTCAGAAGTTAGTGACATTAGCAGATATCCATTCTACAATATAAGGGTATATGCTAAAAGTCACTAACAGAGACATAGATCCTTAATCACAGGCTCTGGCAGTGAGATAAAGAAAGATGCAGTATTATTTTATCTCTTCTTCATAGATGCTCCATGTTGGGAAAGGAATAGTTAGTGACCTCACTGGGCAGGATGAGGAAAGTTTTACATCTGTTAAGGGTCATGGTTCTGTTATTTATTTGAAATCTCCAAAGGTACAGAACATTTAGAAGGGAAAAATAATGTCTCAAACAGGAAATTCATTAAATGTCTTTGAACCCTGCAATTTAAAGAGAACAAGATCTATTTAGGAGAAAATAGATTACTTTTTAAAGAGAGTAGAAACTGGGACACTCCCACCTCTCCACTTTTTTGATCACCACTATTGCTGTCACTTTTTACTTTTAGGCATTAACTGTTAATGAGGTTCCTGGTAGCTAGGGCATTTTTGATTCTTTATGTAAGAATAATATTTAGGGAGGAATTTGTATCTACCTTGAACAATTAGTAAGTTAGAGACAAAAAGATTTTAAAGTACTTTGGATTTGGGGAAAGGTTGAAGTTAGATTGCTTGAGGAAGAAAGATGAAGGTACAGACAGTGAAGTGTTTCAAATCCAAATCAATTAAGTGAGAGGCCTGGGTTGAGAATGAATCTGCCTCCTAGATTATTTGTTTTTCAAGCAAATTTTTCTTTGGAGATAGAAAGTTACAGTAGAAACCATCAGTGCTGATGGAAGTGGATTTCTATAACAAAGAGACCTAACTGAGTTCCAATGGATAAATGTTGGACAGAAACAGCTACACCCAAAGAAGGAACACTGGGAAACGAATGTGAACTATTTGCATTTTTTATTTTCTTCCCGAGTTATTTTTACCTTCTGAATCCAATTCTCCCTGTGCAACAGGAGAACTGTTTGGTTCTGCAAATATGTATTATATCCAGGATATACTGCAACATATTTAACATATATAGGACTGCCTGCCATCTTGGGGGGGGTGGTGGAGGGAGGGAGGGGAAAAAACGAAATATAAGCGAGTGCAAGGGATAATGTTGTAAAAAATTACCCTGGCATGGATTCTGTCAATACAAAGTTATTATTAAATAAAATAAAATTAAAAAAAAAAAAAGAAACCCTCAGTGCTAAAGAGTAGATGTGCTATGTTTTAATAGCTCCAGAGTAAGACTATTTTTACTTAACATGTAAAAAATTGGTTTTTATTTTCTGAGTCAAATGTCCAATCAATAAGACTTTGAGGGTTAAGAATCTGTAGGTTGTTGATAGTCTTCTGATATGCTGGAGAAAGTTATATCCTGATATGCATCATGGAGCAATCTTTTTCTAATGAGAGGGGGTTGGGAATAAATTCAATTGTCATACAGGCAATTCTGTTCTGGATCTGAAAGACATGGATTCCTCCAGTTCTGATGGATGCTGGGTGTGAACCCTGGAATAGCACACATTACAACTCTGATTATTCTCCATTCATTCTAGTGAGTAGAATTCCACAACAGGGGGAAAGATTTAGGTCCTGATGCTGAAGATGACACAGCTGTATCATTCCTAATGGCCGCAACTGACCTTTCTTTCAATATTCACACTGTTCACTCTTATGGCAGGTCCTGTTCTCTATCACATAGAGGCTGGTTTGACCCACGAATAGAAGATCTTCATTCTCTCTTATCTGGAATCCCTAAATACCCAAGTGGAAGTGCCAGTGCAATCAGCCTCCACTCTAGCTATTTTCCAGGGTTGAAGGAGCATTCCAAAGGATTCTACTGAACACAGCACAAAGTGACATCTGTGCCCCATAACACATCATTCTTCTGGATTTTGTGACAAGATTTCACTTTGTCCTCAATTGCTTTTTGCTATTTTGTGTGACATATACTTTTCTATTTTCTTCCTCTGAAAAATTTTATTTATTTTTTAAAACCATGGTAGAAATTTATGTTAAATCCAATATATGCATACATATTTACACAATTATCATGCCATACAAGAAAAAAAAAGGCAAAATAAAATGCAAGCAAATAACAACAAAAAGTGAAAATGCTATGTTGCGAACTACACTGAGTTCCCACAGTCCTCTTGCTGGGTATAAATGGCTCTCTTCATCACTGAACAATTGGAACTGGTTTGAATCATCTCATTGTTGAAGAGAGCTACATCCATCAGAATTGATCATTGTATAATCTTGTTGTTGTGTATAATGATCTCCTAGTTCTGCTCATTTCACTTAGCAGCAGTTCATGTAGGTCTCTCCAGGCCTCTTTGAAATCATCCTATTGGTCATTTCTTACAGAACAATAATATTCCATAACATTGATATATCATAATTTATTCAACCATTCTCTAATTGATGAACACCAATTCAGCTTCTAGTTTCTTGCCACTACAAAAAGGTCTGCCACATATGCGTCCCTTTCTCTCCTTTAAGATCTCTTTGGGATATAAGCCCAGTAGAAACACTGCTGGATCAAAGGATATGCACAATTTGAGAATTTTTTGAGCATAATTCCAAATTGCTCTCCAGAATGATTGGATGTATTCACAATTCCACCAACAATGTATCAGTGTCCCAGTTTTCTCCCCTCCTCTCTAACATTTGTCTTTATCTTTTCCTGTCATCTTAGCCAATCTGAGAGGTATGTAGTGGTATCTCAGAGTTGTCTTAATTTGCATTTCTCTGATCAATAGTAATTTAGAACACCTTTTCATATGACTAGAAATAATTTCAATTTCTTCATCTGAAAATTGTTCATATTCTTTGACCATTTATTAATTGGAGAATGGCTTGAACTATTATAAATGAATCAATTCTTCATATATTTTAGAAATGAGGCCTTTATTAGAATCTTTGAATGTAAAAATGTTTCCCCAATTTATTGTTTCCCTTCTAATTTTGTCTGTATTAGTTTTGTTTGTACAAAAACTTTTTAACTTAATATAATCAAAATGATCTATTTGTGATCAATAATGATCTCCAGTTCTTCAGTAATGATCTCCAGTCACAAATTCTGTCCTCCTCCACAGATCTGAGAGATAAACTATCCTATGTTCTTCTAATTTGTTTATAATATCATTCTTTATGTCTAGATCATAAACCCATTTTGACCTTATCTTGGTATACAGTGTTAGGTGTGGGTCAATGCCTAGATTTTGCCATATTAATTTCCAACTTTCTCAGCAGATTTTGTTAAATAGTGCATTCTTATCCCAAATGCTGGGGTCTTTGGATTTGTCAAACACTAAATTGTTATAGCTATTGACTATTTTGTCCTTTGAACCTAACCTATTCCACGGATCGACTATTCTGTTTCTTAGCCAGTACAAAATGGTTTTGATGTCCGCTGCTTTATAATATACTTTTACATGTGGTACAGCTAGGTCACCTTAATTTGCATTTTTTTTCATTAGTTCCCTTGAAATTCTTGACCTTTTGTTCTTCCAGATGAATTTTATTGTTATTTTTTTCTAGTTCAGTAAAACAGTTTCTTGGGAGTTTGATTGGTATATCACTAAATAAATAGATTAATTTAGATCATATTGTCATCTTTATTATATTCACTTGACTTATCCAAGAGCACTTGATATTTTTCCACTTGTTTAGATCTGACCTTATTTGTGTGGAGAGTGTTTTGTAGTTTTACTCATATAGTTCCTGACTTTCCCTTGGCAGATAGATTCCCAAATATTTTATACTATCAAGTTATTTTAAATGGAATTTCTCTTTGTATCTCTTGCTACTGAATTTTGTTAGTGATATATAAAAGTGCTGATAATTTATGTGGGTTTATTTTGTATCCTGCTAATTTGCTTAAGTTGTGGATTATTTCTAATAGTTTTTTAGTTGATTCTCTAGGGATCTGAAATGTTTTAAAAGTGAGTTTATACTTTAAATCAGTGTAACTTCTTGTCTGTTGTGTTTCTCAGGTTGGTGAGGAGATTATAAATTTTTTATTATATAAAGTTGTTCCATGGACTTCTTAGTAGTAGTGAAACAACTATAAGAAATTTCCTCCAAATCTGATGATTGATGGAATTCAATCATTTTTTGGGAAGGAGGGTTGGTTTCAAGAAATGTGTTCAAATTTTTTATGTATATGTGTATATGTATGTATACATACACATACATATTTTTATGTTTGTAGATATAGCCTTATTTTAGAAGACTTTGCTTTGTTTCCTGACTTTGGCAGGAGGCCTAAATGCTTATCTTTAGAGAACAAATAGATATATTTTGCAACAGAGTTGTTCAGTCCAACATGTTTACCAAGTGTCAACCTCAAGCCACTTGGAAAAGAACACTTAAAAATCAATAGAATTTTGTTAGTGATAAACTACAAAGATTTATTTTCTTATCATATTTTGTGACTTCCTACTATAAAGTCTGTTTTCCCCACAACCCTCAAAACACATATAACACAAAACATATATATCAGATTCTTCTAAGTTAGTAAGAGCTTACCTATTGAAAAGGCCTTAAATAGTGCAGGATAACTTATCAGACAAAAATTATTATAATTTTTTTAATGTATGGGAGTGAGTAAAATGATTTCTTATTTCAAGAAACTCTTAGGTGTTTGGGTTAGATTAGTAAGAAGTAGCCCTTGTGAATCATAGATTCTCCTACATTCACATTCTGAATTCTAGATTTTTTGGTTATAGGAAAGGCAAAATGAAAAGAGGTCTGCATGAAGATCAGGAACAGAATGGAGATGCTTAAAATGCCCTCAATAGAAGAGGATATATTGTAAGAAAGAAAATTATAATTTAGAAATAGCTTTCTTAGATTTTCATGTTCCCAGAGACCATTATTTACTATGGGGGCAATAATGGGGACTAAATTAAGAGTCCCAGAATGTGAGAGCTGGAAGGGATTTCAGAGATTATTTAGTTAAATCCTTTCATTTTAGAGATAAGGAAACTGAGGCCTTTGGAGGTTAAATGACTTGCTAAAGATATGTTGCTCTACCTAATTCCACCCCCTTTCCCTTTTAAATTTAGTTTACATCAGGTAATTTTCTTTATATGAACTGGAGCAGTTAAATAAAATACATTCCTTAATTTTGGCCCCAATAATAACTCAGAAGTTTGCTCCATATCCTATATTAAGAGACCTCATTAAGCAGTTCTTTGTATAAGGCACAAGGCATGATATGCTTTTCCCCTTTCCCTTGCTAAGGACAGTAACAATTACAGACAGTCGCTTAAGTAGTTATTTTTCATAATATTTGCACCGAGAACTGCTCCTTTGTGCTCATAAGAGATTAGAGACATTAATAAGAGTAGCATGATTCAGCTCTCCGTGTCCCCCTAACAGAGTCTACTACAGCTTTGTTTGAGAGAGGTTAAAGAAAAAAAAAAAAGAAATTATTTCTTCCCCTTGCTCTGGGGGTGAATTTAGGACAACCTCAAAGAGCCATGCAGATTCACCAAAGTCACAGGAAAAGTAAAAGGCACAACCATCTAAGATCAACATTTCATTTCCTATTTGCTCTAAGGGATGTATATTCATAAAATAAACATAACTTTGGCTTGTCAGACAATAAAAATGCAACCTGTCAGCTATGAGGAAATTGGCTTTAACCAAGGCAGAAAGGGACCCCAACCCCCAACCTCTACCTGCCCTCAAAAATGATGCAATCATGTTACTTTAAATGTGAGAAGAAATCTGTGATTGCAGTTAGCCTGGTTATCTTGGCCCTAGCTCTTAGAGGGCAGGGGCTGCATCTCATCCATCGATGCATCTCTGCAGGAACCAGCATGGTCTCTAGCACAAAGTAGAAAGTCAATAAATAGCTATTGAATTGAATCAAATTCTTCTCAGTGTTATCCAGTATACTGCAAAGAAGAAAATCATTTTTCTGGAAGAGCATGGTCTTACTATATCCTTACTTAGTTCACTGCACATATGTAATTCTGCTAATTACTACTAAAATTGGTTTAATCACTTCTTTCAAAAGATTTCTTAAAAAGATTGTCATTATTATTTAGATTTTCTTAATTTTCTTGCCTGCTACCCTCACTCAACCACATATCTGTGATTTCATCAGATTAGGGAAAGTCCTATATGGAAATTCTTGGAAGCATCTCTCCAACTCCTTTATACCTGAATTACTTGGGGTCAATGAGAGGTTGTTAATAGTCCATGGTCACCCAGCCAGTGTGAAATGGAACTCAGGTCTTCCTAAGGATCCTACTTCCTATTCCAAGCTTATTTTTTGAGTTTTCGAAATTGAAGTAAGTTATAAACCAATAGGTGATTATTTTGGAGAGTCTGACCCTAAAAGTCTCAGAGGAGATAAGATCAAATTATAGATAGAATTTTCAGGATTATGATATTTCACTACAACTGTGATTGTGAAAAGAAGTCTTCTTGTGTTCCATCCTGATGAATTTGATTCACTAAATAAAGACTTTTGTAGTGTTCATATGTTTCTGAATTTCAGAATTTTAGAAAGTTAGAAACTTCTCATTTCACTGATTAGGAAATTGAGGTCCATAGCGGTCATTTGGTTTGTCTAAAGTCACATAGGTAATCATTAACAAAATCAAGATTTGAACCTCAAATTATACTTACTGAATTTATATCTTATTTCTTCCTTTCCTTGACAATTAGATTATATGTTTCTAGAAGACAGCTACTTTCTATTGTCAGTTCTTATTATCCTAAAGTACTATGTAATGAGGATAGAGGTTCAAAATCTCCAAAAACAAATTCTTCCTTATTAAGTCTAATTTTTTTACAACTAATTTTTATCCCTTCTCCCTCTTTTATCATCTCCTCATGATAGAGAAGAGTTGATTGCTTTCTTCTATAAAAGAATGCTTTTTAAGCTTGAAGACTATTATTAAGTTCCCCCTCAGTTAACTTTTACCTAATCTGAGTGTAATATAATATCAGCTCCTTAAGCTTTCCTGGTCTTTTTTTTTCTCCAGTTCTTTATTCTTCTTTGTTGTTTCCTCTTGAATCCTTTCTAAATTCTTTATTATGTATTGAGTATTACAGTAATTCCCATCTTTCACTATTTTGAGATCTTGCTTACCTGACCCCCTCACTGATGGGAAATGGGATATGAATGGGCATTGAAAACCACATCTCAATTCCCTCTGCCTTTATCAATACAGAGATTACTAAAAATGGATACTTACAGTATAGTCTCTGGTTTCTATGACAGAATACTCACTTTCCTGAAGAGGCGATCTCAAACAAAAGAGCATCAGTAGTCTTAGAAAATATTTCATTAACTATAGCATCAATAGCCAAGTTTGTAAAAATTTTTATTACTCCTGTGTTTTGAGACAACAAAAGCAGAGGCTTGGCTTTTCTCCTTATTCACAGCTGATGTGCCCTTGACCAGAATTCTGTTTTCCTCAGGAACAGAAAAATGCCTAACATTTTGAACACTGTGCCCAAAGACACATACTACTGAAGTGATACATGAAATGCATATAAATAGCCTTCAGAAAAGTGCTCTCTTAGACATTTTGGGGTAATAGGGATTTCTGATGCCTCTTCACTAAGAGATTCTCAAACTTGTCACATAAACATTACAAGTTTCCTGGCATGCAATTAGTGGTCCTTCCAACCTCACAATCATCAGGAAAGAATCCTTGCCCCCACCCTCTTTGCCAGCTATTATTGTTTGTCTGATAATTGGTATCCAGGAAAGAAGTTGTGAGAGCAAATTTTGGAGAGACCATGTATGTCTATTTTCACAGAATTATGAAACAAAACAGTGCTAGAACCAGAAAAGATCTTAAAAGCATCTAGTCTACCATTTCATTTTTTAGATAAAAGAGAGGTCCAGAGGGACAGATTGACATCTTATAAGTGGTCTCTATGACTCCAAGAATAATGATATTTACAGTATCCATATATCCTTTCTCCATGGAACTTTCAACATAATTTTACAATTTAAAATTATTATACCTTTTTATTTATACAAAAATGTAAAAATCACATCTTGATCAAAATTTTTTGTAATTAATATGATGCTGAATATTTGGTCTACAATATAAGGTTCATTGATATTATTGATCCTAAGGGCAATTTAACTGACTTTATGACTATCTGCTTTATAACCAAGTATGTAATAAATATTAAATGTTTAATGACTGGCTCTCTGGGAAAAATAAAGTACTCATAACACATTTTAAAATTTAATCTGCATTACTAACATTTCCTCATCACTTTCTTAAGTTTAGACCATCAATTAAATAATAAATCTCTGAGGTGTAAACACACCAATTTAACAATTGGCTCATGTGAACTATCTATGCTTCAGCATACCTCTTCTTATAATTGGTCTAAGGACATATTACAGTGAAAAGTGAGGACTGCCTGTGCAACTGCCAAAATGAAAGTGTTATAATCTTATAGTGCTTATAATTAATAAGTTCCTTTTAAGAAAAATCACAGCACTATAATTCTAAATTATAGGTAGTTAGATATCACTATGACACTGAGCTTTTTTTTTCTGGCATACTTATTCATATAAATTTAGCTTTCAAGAGTCATTTCAGAAGATGTAAGATCTTTAAGAATATAGTTACAATGCTTTGTGACTTTCCCTTTTTTTCTTTTTTTCTTTTTTTATTTAATTTTATGGTAGCTAGTTCTGTCAGTATTTCAGCTTCCCTTCCCCCTTTCATTCTAGAACAGAAAAGAAAACATTGCAGTAAAAGCTCAAATAATTAGACATGTCAAGTCAAACTTGGTGACTCTAAAATAGTTCTCACATCTTTCTTAACCCTTTTTCTTTCTGTCCAAACTGAAGTCTAAAGATTTTTTTTTCATCTTTTTCATCAAACAAGAAATCATTTTGGCTTTCTTTCTAACCCTCTCTTTTCTTCTTTCCTCCTCACCAGTCCCTTAAATCAACTGTCTTTATTTTCTTAACTAGAAATAAGCAACTGGCCTTTTTGACTGTGTATTATTGAGACTCAATAGTATTTCTTCTTCAAGATATATGAAGAAAGCAGGTTCTGTTCTGAAGAGATGATGTTTTTTGGTTTGTAAATGTGTAAAACACAGTTACTATTCTATGCCTTTGCTAACAGTTAATTGTGTCTAATTGTTATTGGGAAGTATTCCATTAAGGGCTTGTGAGCCATGTGATTAAAAATATAGACCCACGGGGTATTATACACTCCCCCATCCCAGCACCACTGGAGAGTGCAAGTAAAAATGGAAGGAACATCCTAGAGGGGGTGTTACACATATATAATCACATAAAAAGTAGATGCAGGATATTTCTGTTTTTGTTTGAGATTTCCTATATAGGAATATGATTTTTTTAAAGTGACATACAAATGACCAAAACTCAAAAATGAATGAAACATTATTCATTTGGTCATTAATTCATGTCCTCAACCTCCCTACATTCTCTAGGTTATAGGTAAGGTGATGTATGTGTGAATGATTGGGTAGGTGGTAGATGATTAAGATGAATAAAGTTGAAAAAGATGATGTCATTTCTGCCTTAAGGAATTTCAAATTCTTTTAATTTTTGTGATAAATCAAATATGTTATTCTTAGAAAAATTAAACCTTGTTTTATTCAAAGTGTAGAAGAAAACAATACTAGAAGGACTAAATAAATCAATTAATGCAAAAAATTATAATAATTTTACTTTGAAATAAAAATTTCCCTCATTTCTATTTTCTTTGCCTTATGGATAAAAAAATGCACTGAATGAATTGAAAGTTTGATTCTTCAAGATATTTTTAAATTCCTATCTTTCTTTAAATGTTCCAATTCTATATATCACATTGATGCTTTGATTCTGGAAATTAGGTATATTCACTGAATTTGAAAGGCAATGCTCATTAGTAAGTACATTCAAATGGACAAATAAATTTAATAAAATATAAATGAAAATTCAATAGGAAACAATGACATGATGTTTAAAATGCTCTACGAAAGGCATGTATTTAGAAGGAGGAAGGTAGTAATCCCATCACTCTTTACATTGTTTAGGTCACACATAGAAAATAAGGTGTTCAGATCTGGGTGCCATTTCTTAGGAAATATATAGACAAATTGAAGAACAGGTCAGAAAAGGTGACCAAGATGATTAGAGGACTGGTTAACATGACATCTAAGGTTTGTTTGGAGGAAATGGAGCTGCATAGCTTAGGAAAGAGAAAACTTACAGTAGACTCTAGAAGCAATGGGTGGAATTTTCAGAAAGACGCACTTTGGCTTACTACTCTGTTGTTATTATTGTTGTGGGTCAGTTGTGTTTGATGCTTTGCGACCCTATTTGGGATTTTCTTGACAGCAAGAGTAAATCAATTCCTTCTCCACTCATTTTATAGATGAGGAACTGAGGTGAACAGAGTTAAATGACTTGCCCATGGTCTCAGAATCGGTAAGTAACAGAGGCCAGATTTGAATTCAGGAAAATGAGTATCTACTCTGCTTAGTTTTCCACAGCTTATTCCTTATATATTACTTAATATAAAGAAAAACTCTCTTGAAGTATCCCAAATTGGAATAGATTGTCTTGGTATAGAGCTGATTTCTCCTCACTGCAGGTCTTCAAGCAGAGAATGTTTTTTTTTTTTTTTTTTTTTTTTGAGAATTATAGAAAGCATTCTTCGTCAGATATAGATTGTACTAGACTGTCTTGTGGCTCCTTTCAGATATTAGAGCCGGTGTGGTTTTTGTTTGGTTTTTGTGTTGAGGCAATTGGGTTAAGTGACCTGCCCAGGGTCAAACAGCTAGGAAGTGTTAAGTATCTGAGACCAGATTTGAACTTAGATCTTCCTGACTTCAGGGGTGGTGCTCTATCCCACTGTACCATCCAGCTGCCCCCGAGTCTGTGTTTTTTAAAATGCTATCTGTCATCTAAAGATGTATTAAGATATTATTTTAAGTTTTATGAAATGTTTTCACAATTGTCCTGTGAATAAGATACATAAGTGTTTTTATCATATATCTCATCACCAAATACATAATAAACAAAAACATAATAAAGTCATATGGCTTCAGGATCAAATGGAAAATTCTCTGTGTGACAGTTTAAGTCAGATAACCTGATCTTTTGGTATATTTCCAGCCTTTTAATACTTTATTTCATGCATTCTATGATCCACTCCAGTCTATGTCTCTTCTTCTTGATTTTTCTGAACGTCTTTATCAGGTTGTTCCATCTTTCTCTTCATTACTGGCCATCATCTTCACTGTTTGGATAGGACACTTAATTTTCCCCACTCAGAAGAACAAAAGGACAAAAGAGGGCAAAACCTAAAATTATTCTAATAGGATTCACAGAAGTAAATGGACAAGAATCATACAGAATGAAGAATGATAGGGTTGTGATCTACATGGGCAGAGATAGTATTCTTGTCAAGAAAGAGGACTAGTCTATCACCATTCCAGAATATTATTTCTAAGACCAATGCTTGTACAATTATTTATAGAAGGTTGAAATATACACTGACCTAACCAGAAACTGCATCACGAGGAGTTTTATATTTTCTTTGGTGGGGAATTTTATTTTATTTTATTTTTTTGTAAGTTTATTTATTTTTAATTTAGATTGCTTTATGAATCATGTTGGGAGAGAAAAATCAGAGCAAAAGGAAAAAACCATGGAAGAGATTTAAAAAAACAGAAAAAAGAAGTGAAAATAGCATTTGTTGATTTAAGTCAGTCTCCTTAGTTCTTTTTCTGGATGCAGATGGCATTTTCTGTCCAAAGTCTAATGGGATTGCTTTGAATCACAGAATCACTTAGAAGAAGCAAGCCTTTCATAGTTGATCATCACACGTTCTTGCTGTTATTGTATAAAATGTATTCCTGATTCTGCTTGTTTTGCTCAGCATCAGTTCATACAAATCTTTCCAGGCCTTTCTACAATCAGCTTGTTCATCATTTTTATAAAACAGTAATATTCCATTACTTTCATGTGCTTTTTCAGCCATTCCCCAATTGATGGACATTCATTCATTTTCCAGTTCTTTGCTACTACAAAAAGAGATGCTACAAACATTTTTGCACATATGGGTCATTTTCCCTTGTTTATGATTTCTTTGGGATAAAGACTCAGTAATGGCACTGCTGGGTCAAAGGGTCCTTTGGGCATAGTTCCAGATTGCTCTCCAGAATGGGTGGCTCATTCCACAAATTCACAAACAATGCATTAGTGTTGTTGGGAAATTTCAATCCATTATAAATCTCTAATGAACTTAATATTTTTTCTTTACTTTCTTTCCAGCCATTACTATTTTCTTGTCCCTGGATGCTTGCAAATTCCTTGATGCTCATCACTGATGGAAGGAAGTATAAAGGAATCTTGATTTCTCACAATGTGTTAATATCTAAATATAGGTTCTTTGGAAGATATACTTAAATGAAGTGTGGTAGCTTAGTTCCAGGGATAGAATCTTTAGAGTACTGAGACTAGGATAGAGAGTAAGGATATTGAGAAAGAGAAAGTTATTTAGAGAAGTGGGGGATTAGAAGAAGATAAACCACTCAGGGGAGCTCAGTTAGGATTAGTATAGGGGATGTGGGTGGTAGTAGTGGTGGGAGAAGGGAAAAATATAAGGAAAGAGAAGAAAAGATTTATATGAATGTGAGAAAAGAAAAATATTAAACAATGGAGATATTGAGGGTAAGACATGGAGATACCAAGTAAACAGCATCTTCCTTCTTCAGGATTAGGGGACACTAGAGAAAGAGGTTCTACCAGGACCAGAGATAGTGATAATAGAGTCATGGAAGGGATGAATTTGGAAGTAGAACAGGACCTAACACAGAATAAACACTTGAGTGTTAAGCTGTATCAAAATAAATTGAGTGAGATTGTGTAGTAGTAAGGTATCTGCATCTATATCATTTAAATGCTTAGCAAAACCATAACTAAAGCTCTATAAAATGTATATGGAGTAACCAAGAAGCAACATGAAAAGTAACCTAAAATCATCTTTAAGACAAATTGATTTAGGGGTAAACAGATACCCAAGGATACTGACTCTACCTGAGGCACACTGAGTCATATTTGTTATAAGGATTAGGAGTTCAGAGTGACTTGAAAGATAGGAGAAACTCTATTGGGGACTAGGTAGAAAAGAGATGGAAAAAGAGGAACATTTGGTAGCTTTCCATTTTAATTCATTATTTTGGCCAAAATGGTATTAAGATCACCATTTTTCTGTGCTGCTGAAGGAATTAAAATACTGTGTCATGTAAATTTTAGCACCCTTGACAAAAATCTAATTTTCTCATCTTAGTTATGGCTTTGATAATGAGCTCTCCACATATTGTAGTAAAATAATTTTTGTATCCAGACAATTGAATTGAGTATATGTTATTTGAGGATACTAAGAAGAGTTTTAATGAGATGTAAAGGGAAGAGTCCACAATCTTTAGAGGAAAGTTACTTAAACTCTTATATAGTAGTGGCAGAAAGTCTTCAGAAGCAGAATACTGTGGAATATCTATATCTTCTGAACTAATAAATGTGGATCTGTTTAATCACAGGATAATTGTAGAAGAATGAAGCTCCTTTGGAGAATGTTCTCTATTGAGTGATTTTAAAAACGGTTGTTGTTTTTTTTTTTATTGAAAATTTTTTTATTATGAATTTAACAACACTGTATAAAGACAAATTATCAAACATACAAAATAAAGAATAAAATTTTAAACAAAATCCTTATCATGAAATGGAGTAGAATAAAACAAATTAATAGACAACAAATGAAAAAGAAATTTGTCTGCTGAGTCTTTGGCTTTTTAAAAATTAATTCATGGATAGTTGTAGGGAATGTGTATATACTTCTGGTACTACCAATCACAGTTTGCATCTCTACATATAGTCCCTTCCCTCCATAATTCCCTATATTCATGTTTATTTATTTTTTAATGGCATTTTGATATTCCCTGTCATCAACATATCACAATATTCTATAAGCATAAATCTTATTGCATAGTCATTTCCCACAATTGTTTCTTCTTTTCATTGATATCTTTAGGATAAAGTGATTCCATCACTGGCTCAAAAAGAGAATCAGTCTTATGGCTTACTGCATATTGACAGATTACTCCCTCAAACATTTATATCAAACTATAGTCTCACCAAAATTGCATCAGTTCTTGTTTCTCTAAAGTCCCACCAATATTAAATGCTAACATTTCTTTTGTTTTCATAATTCTAGAGGAAGGAGGAACAAGCATTTATTAAGCCTCTACTATATGCCAGACACTATGCCAAGTGCTTTACTGCTGTCTCATTTGTTTAGGTTCTGATAGTTTAGAATGAGTGTAAATAGCAATTGTTTCTATTCTGGCCAGAAAGTCTTCTTTTCCCAGACTGATATCTTTGTGATGATAAATTGAACCATCTTTTTTCTCAATTTTTACCTAATCTTTAGTTATTGAATGGACTTTGCCTCAAACTGAGACATGGGAAAGACATTAATTGAGAAAGATCAAGGTCTCCCACTGCATTGCTATTGCTAGTCACTTTGAATTTTGTCTTGCTACTACTGGACTTCAATGAATCTTAAGGAGAAAGTGTGGCTGATAACTCGGCCAGCTTTCTGCTTCACTTAAATCCAATTTGCATGCAAGTCAAGACACCACCCTCAAGATGTCATTGGTTCTCGTCAAGAATGAAGGATGAACAATAACATTTGATCTTCACAACAGGCCTCTAAAGAAGGTGTTATTATTATGATCATTTTACAGTTGATGAAACTGAGGCAAAAAAGAGCTTAAGTGACTTGCTCAGGGTCACACAATTAGTAAGTATTTGAGTCTCTATTTGAACTTATTGACACCAGACTCAGACCTCTATCCTTTGAGAAAATTAATGGTTCCTCTTATCTATAATTGGGACAAATATGTTATTCTTTTTACTTTTCCATTAAAAAATTTGAAATCCAGGTGAGTTTCATTTATTTTTTTAATAGCCAGGTTTGTCTTTTAAAGGATTTCATTGAGAGAGAATATACCCTGACTGATTTTAATTTTTTCTTTTATTAGTTCAAACAAAGTGACTTTTAACAAAGGAACTTTTGTTGAAAGCTTAATAATTAGGGTTATATCAATAGAAGTTTGAAAGAATCTGGTAGAGGAAATCAACTAGATTATCACAGAATTAATCAACTAAAATTGAATATCCTGGAAAGAGCTAAGTGGGCGCCCAGCCCTGGGTAGTTAGATGGAAACTTTGTAGGTCCAGATTAAGGTAAGTCTGTAAAATAGTTTCAGAGAACTTTTCACAGCATCTGTCTGCCTCCTGATAGGCACACTGGGGTGCTACAAGTTTTTTAAGTTTTGAACCTAAAATTCTCCCTCAGATGTTAGACGATTCACCTTACTATCCACAGACTTCTTTCATCTTACATTGCAGTAAATCTACTATCAAAGTGATTCCACAAAAAAAAAAAACCTTGTCTTTGAAATGATAACTGGCCACTGGAAAGCGTTTTATCATTACCCAGTCTGGCTGTAGAGGAAACTGGGTGCACTTAAAAGGCTTTCTTCAGGAAGAAGTTGAGTATATCAGTACATCACTTACAAATGTTTAAAAAAAAGCAACATGTTATTGTTCAGTCATATCTATCTCTTCTTGAAAGCATTTTTTGTTTGTTTTCTTGGCAAAGAAGTGCTTTCTCCAGCAATGAGAGATAAACAGGGTTGTGACTTGCCTAGAGTCACACAGCTAGTAAATATCTGAGGTCAGATTTGAATTTGCAAAGATGAGTTTTCTGGACTCCAGGCCAGGTACTCTATCCTCTAAGCCCTAGTACTTTTTTTTCTGTGCTATACTTAGCTGCCTTACAAAAAGGACAAAATAATTGATTAATTAGTTTCAGGTAATCTCATTGCTGTTAGTCTGAAATAGTAGAGGGAGTTCCTGTACCAGTAAAATTATAGATTTGGACAAAAAAAGAGTTAATTATATAAAAATTCATTGAATCACCTACTATATCTAATGCACTCTGTGCTCCACTCTGGGAGAAATACAAAGATGAATAATAACATATTTAAACAGCTTACATATGAGTAGGTGTGATGACATGAATGGATAAATATTAAACAAATTAAAATATAATTGGTGTTCTCTTCCTTCCTTCCAGAGGTAGGGTATTATGAGTGTGGAACATTGCATATACCATCAAACTCTGATTATGGGTTGTTTAGTTTGCTGAACTGCTTCCCTTCACATAAACAAATCACTTAACTTCCTTATTCCTTAGTTTCATCACTTGTAAAATGAAGTTGTACAATTACTTGGCTTCTGGGGAGATTTCTGATTCTAATGATCTAATGACTTATTTCTAAGTTGACTTTGACCCATTAGAATTTCTCTGTGCAGCTGGTTATTGAGACAGTTTTTCCTCTACCTACTCATATTATTGCCCAGTTAGCATTTTCCTCAGTTTGTCTATAAGATAGCAGGTAAGAGTTTTTCAAAATTTGCTAAAATCTAGCTAAGGTATTAATAGCATTCCTCTGATTACTAGTCCAGTTATCCTGTGCAAAAAGGAAATTTAGTCTATTGTTGGAGAAGTCACGATGCTTTTTTTGTGATATCATTTCTTTTTCTAGATATTCAATCCCTTCATTAATACATTGCCAGGAATCTAATGCTTAGAGAGAAGCAAAAAGAAAGAAAAACCTCTTTTTTTCCCTCCAAAGGTCAATTCTCTCTTAGCAGTTCTTCACTAAAGGATTTGACCATACTTTGTAGGACTCATTTATTGTATTCCCTCCAATAGAAGCAAGCTTCTTAAGGGCACGTACTGTTTAATTTCTTTCTTTTTATCTCCAGTGCTTTAGTAACAGGACTCACTTGCAACAAGCACTTAATATCTGTTGAATTAAATATTTGTGACACAGAACAACATTTTACTGAATCCAAATTAAATTTTAGTGCCAATTTTTTTTTTTTTACCATTTTAACTATTTGGGGGAAAAATTAGAAAACATAAAATTGTAATAAAATGTAATATTACTAATACTATGTATGTAATAACTAGTATGTAATAACGTATTATGCTACGTCTGTGGCATCAGTGCTGTTGGGAAAATTCTACCCTCCTTCCAATTAATTTTCTCCATCACTTTGTAGCTTTAGCTTCTGTAAAAAGGAGTAAAGGTACTGTAAAAAGGCATTGTAAAAAGTACCTTCTCCTTTTGCCTTTTGGGCAGGACAGACTGCATGTTTCATAGGATGAGCAGGCTTGGATAGATTGTGACTGCCTTGCAGATTTCATTCTATTATGTCTTTCCCTCTCCTTCCCTTCTTCCCCAGCCCAACCCAGCTCCCTTGCAAACATCCCTATTTCTGTTGAAGGTACTGCCATCTTTTCAATCACTCAGGTTCACAATTATTGTTCACAAAAAAGATAGTGTCATCTTTGACTCTTCAATCTTATCCCATATATCCAACCAATTGCAAAATCTGTTTTGTTTTGTTTTTTAACTGCTACAGCTCTCAAATCTGCCTCCTTCATTCTATTCACACAAGCCACTATATTAGCATAGACCCTCATTATCACTTGCTCAGATTAACACAAAAGCTTTCTAATTCATTTCCCTGTTTTGAATCTCTCCCCTCCCTCATCCATCCTCCACACAGCTGCCAAAATGTTTTTTTCTAAAGCCTACCTCTGACCATGTCACATCCCTACTCAGTAAATTCTAGTGGTTCCCCATTGGTTCTAAGATCAAATTTTTTTAAATCTCATCTTTTTTAATGTCTACTTTTTATGTAAGTTTTATATCATACATAATCATTAGCACAGCAATACATGCATATAATTTATTACGAAGCAAAAATATATATCACAGGTACGTGCTTAAAATTTTTAAGTGCTGGGATCAGAGAGGTTTTGAGATCATTAAATCAGAGGATAGTGAGTTGATTAAGTCCTCAAAATTATAAACAAGTAGGCAATGAAAAATCTCTCTAATCTTTCCTTTTATCCCTTATGGATTGTACTCCTGTGAAGGGTAGAGATAAGGAAACTGAGGCATGATGTAGAATGGTAAAAATATCTGCCTAGTCTTTTTGCTTGGTCTGATAATCTCATTATATTATTTTATTTCTTAAATTATTTATATTATATTATTTTATTTCTTCTATTCTCTTTTGCCCAGGAATCATGGAGAGTAGAGAGAACTGACCTTCAGATTTTCTAGGTTAAAGAAAAGAAAAGAAAAATATCACCCTAAAAAAAACTTAAACGGTGTCAAGATTTGGGTCTCTGGACTTGGCTTTCTTGTGCACTTAGGTAAAGCTTTTTAGGTTCTCATATTACTCTCCTACAACTATTCATCAACTTACTTAACCCTTTCTCTGACATTTATTAACAATTTTGTTACATTCATACAGCAAGGTTGATTCTGTCAGATAATCCTGATGTTTGTTTCAGATAGTAACCATGATTTAACAGGGCTTTGCTCTTTGATCCCATCACAGTATATGGCAATAGCAAACTTATGACTAGTTAAGCCTGAATGGCTTTGAAACAGCTAGGCACTGAAGGTATATTACTGAATTTTAATTTTGATTGCCAGTAAACTCAAACTTGACCCATAACTTCAGTGCCATAAGAGAAACTTAGCTATGTCTATTATATTTGTTCCCTGCATATGAGTGTCAGGACTAAAGATAGAACAATGGCTAATATTAGCCAGAAACCTGATTTATCACAGTTTTCCAGAATCTAAGAATGAAAAAGGTCCCCAAAGTGGCAACATCTGATGAAAGGAAAAGATAGAGCAAAATATTAATACAGCTTTACTACCCAGAGAAAAGGCAGCTAGATGGCTCAATGGCTGGAGTGCTGGGCCTAAAATCAGGAATTCATTTTCAAATAAGTTCAGATCTGATCTCAGATTCTTACTAATTGGATGATCTTGGGCAAGTCACTTAATTCTATTTGCTTCAGTTCCTAATATGTAAAATTAACTAGAGAAAGAAATGGCAATTGTATTTTCCCCATTCTCTTCCCAAATGGAGAGTTGGATACAACTAGAAAAATGACAGGTATACATTCTACTTTTCAAGGCTCATTATATACTTCTCCTCCTCATCCACTTTCTGTTCTAGCCAAATAAGCCTATTTCCTTTTTAAAAAATTTGAAAGCTTTTTATTTTCAAAATGTATGCATAGATAGTTTTCAACATTCATCCTTACAAAACCTTGTGTTCCAATTTTTTTCTTCTTCCTTCCTTCCACCCCCTCACTTAGATGGCAAGTAATCCAATAGATGTTAAACATGTGCAGTTCTTCTATACATATTTCCACAATTATCATGCTGCAGAAGAAAAATCAAATCAAAAAGGAAAAAATGAGAAAAAAAAAACAAAAAGCAAGAAAAAACAACAACAAAAAAGTGAAAATGTTATGTTGTGACCCACATTCAGTCCCCACAGTTCTCTCTATGGGTGCAAATGTCTCTCTTTATCACAAATCTTTTAGAATCTATAGGCCCATTTCCTATTCCTATACAATCTTCTATATTCTACTTTTTTTCTAGGTCTGGAATGCACCCCTGCCTCACCTCTGCACCTAGGAACCCTTAGCTTATAGTGGAGAACCATCAGTACTGAAGCACTGTGAAAATAGCTAAAATACACCTGGGTTGGCGGTAGTTGATCAATTCCTATTTAGGCCTAAAAATAAATCTGCTTTTCTATGAAATCAATGAAATTCTGGAGGGAAAAGGACCTCAGAGGGCCATCCAGTCCAAAACATACCAGAATAAGGGTCTGTTCCCAGCCCCCTTCCCATAACACACTCAGAGGTACTCAGCCAGGTTTTACTTGAAGACCTTTATTAAGGTGAGGAATCGTTCCCATATTAGGCGACCACACCATATTAGGAGAGTTCTAAAGGAGAAGAAGATTTTTGTTTGTTTTCCTGACATCAAGCTTAAATTAGTCTCTGTTATTTTTACTTATTACTCCTAGTTTTTTCTTCTGGGGCCCAGCTCATCATTTAATCCCCCCTTTTCCCATGATAGTACTTCAGATACTTGAAGCCTGCTTTCATGTACTTTTTTCACGTACCAGTCTTTTTCAGGCTAAACACATACTTAAAGAGTTGAAAGGGAAGAGGCACTTCTCACAAACTCCACTACATAAAGCCTCCATCCTTTCTCCTTCAAACTTCACCAGTGTTTGTTGTTATTGTTTAGTATTTTTTCAGTCATCTCTGAGTTTTTTTTTGACCCTATTTAGGGGTTTTCTGAGGAAAGTAGCCATTTCCTTCTCCAGCTTATTTTACAGATGAGGAAACTGAAACAAATAGGGTTAAGTGACTTACCTAGGGTCCCACAGATGGTAAGTGTTTGAGGCCAAATGTGAATTTACTTCTAGGTAACTCCAAGCCTGATGCTCTATCTGCTCTATCATCTAGTTCCTCACCAGAACAGTGTCCCCTTAATCATGCCCTCTTCTCTCTAATCTTCAATTGTTCCCTCTCTGCAGGTCCCTTCTCTTCTGCCTACAAATATGCCCAAATCTTCCCCCATCTTTAAATAACTTTCACTTGATGCTACCATCTTCTCAAGATATCAGAGACACTTTAATGGTTCGTTCAGTGGGTAGAACATTGGACATGGAGTCAAGAACTAAGTTTTCATCTGGTCTTGTATATATTTACTAACTTAGATACTTAACTCTGGGCAAGAGATTTAAAAAAAAATCCCAACCAACCCAAAAGCAACCTCTCTGCCTTAGTTTTCCTATGTGTAAAATGGGGATAATAATAGCACCTACCTTCCAGGATTGTGGAGAGAATCAACAGAAATAATGTTTGTAAATTGCTTAGCACAGTGCCCAATAGGTGTAATATTCTCTTTAAAATGTAATATTCTCTGTTGAGGTTTTCTTGGGCCTTCTTTTCAGTTCAATAATCACCACAAGTGAAGCCAGGGATTAAGGTCCAAATCCTTTATTGTCTCTTTCCTAGTCTTGTCTCCTTTCCTAGAGCCCGGTTAGGTTTCTTATAGTTCATATCCTTTATTATCTCCTTCCTAGGGCTGGGCAGCTTTCTTGAAGGCCTTTCAGTATGGCTTTGGTTCCAAAGGCTTGAGTTCCTGCTTGCCTTCTCTTTCTTCTGAATCTCCCCGACTTCTAAGGGTTTCTGCTTCAGCCTCCAGCCACAACAAAGGTGGAAGATGGAATGAATCTGTCTCAGCCTCTGAGAGCTTCTAGGGCACTTGTCTTTCTGACTCTGAGAGCTTCTTGCTTATATGCCCCACACTGAGTATACACCAATCATTATATCAATAGGAAACCATTATTTGTGGTAGCATTAAATCAATGCTAAACAACCACTGTCTCCTCAATTCCACTTAGTAATTCTACTTAGTACCTTGTTTCAAGTTCTGGCCCGTAACATCTCCTTGTAGGTTCAGATCAATCATACTGAACCATGCTAAATTAGATACCTATTGTCTCTATCAATTCCACTGACTTAATATTTTGTAAGAATCTTTTGTTTCAAGTTGAGAGTTCTGGCCCATAACAAATAGGTGCTTAATAAATGGTGATTTCTATCTTATCATTCTATTTCTCTCGATATAGATATACCTTCCTGAGTCAGACAAATTCTCAGAGAAAGCTAACATTTCTCTTTTTACTCACTTCTTAATCTTTTATAGTCTGATTTCTCATCTCATCACACAATGCTCCCTTCAAAGTTACTAATGATCCCTTAACACTCAGATCTGATGGTCTTTATCAATCCTTATACATTTTGATCTTTTACCAGCATTTGACATTACTATAGACTACTGTCTGCTTTGTTTGCTCTGACTTTTCACAATTCTCCTTTTTCCTCTTTCTGTCTGATCACTTCTTCCCAGTATACTTTTTTTGGATCACCTCAGAAGCTATTTAATTCAATTGCTTCATTTTAAAGAGAAAGAAACCAAATTCAGAGAAGTTAAGTGACTCATTTAGGGTCATCAGATTGCAAAAAGCAAAGCTGGAATTTGAACCCAGGTTATAAGTTTACATGTACTTTTCCACGGAACCACACTTCTTTCTGTTTATCTTCATGTGGAACGAACTTGAAGCTTTTCCCCATCCTAGTGGTTTCCTTTGGATTTTCCCCTGCCTTTTACTACTTTTTCATCTTTCCTTTAATACCTTTCCAGCTACCTTTTATGGTCAGAAGTGTCTGACCCCGACTGAGTAGAGAAATACTTATGTACCTAGATCTAGACACAATACTTCTCAATGAAACTTAGGTTCCCATTGACTTTTTGGGTTGCATTATCATCCTTTGAGCTTTTAGTCTATTTAAAAACCCCAGATCTTTTTCAAATAAATTACTATCTAATTTTTATGAAGTCAATTTTTAAAACACAAGTGTAAGACTAGACATTTATGTGTATTCCATTTTATCTAAATAGATTTGATCCAACATTTTATCTTAGATTATGACTCACATAGTATGGGTAATTCTCCTTATGACTCATTTAATATAGGTTATTCTACTGACTCTTTCATCTTCAAACCTGACGTCTACTTTTTTTAAATAAAGCTTTTCATTTTCTGAATATATGTATAGATAATTTTCAACCTTGTAAAACATTGTATTCCAATTTTTCCCCTCCCTTCTTCCCAACTTCTCTTCGATGGCAAGTAATCCAATATATATTAAACATGTGCAATTCTTCTATACATATTTCCACAATTATTATGTGCAAGAAAAATCAGATCAAAAAGGAAAAAAAATGAGAAAAAAACAAAATACAAGCAAACAACAACAAAAAAGTGAAAATACTATTGTAAAATACTGAGTGTGATTTCCACTTAGCCCCACAGTCCTCTCTCTGGGTACATGCAGATGGCTCTCTTCATCATAAGACCATTGGAACTGGCCTGAATCACCTCTCTGTTGAAAAGAGCCACATCCATCACAGTTGATCATCGTATAATCTTGTTATTGCATGTACAATGTTCTCACTTCACTCAGAATCTGTTCATGCAAGTCTCTTCAGGCTTTTCTGAAATCATCCTGATGATTGTTTCTTAGAGAACAATAGTGTTCCATAATTTCATATACTATGAATTATTCAGCCATTCTCCAACTGATGGGCATCCACTCCATTTCCAGGTCCTTGCCACTACAAAAAGAGTAGTTCCAAACACTTTTTCATAGGTGAGTCCTTTTCCCTTTTTTATGTGATCTCTTTGGGAATCAGGTCCAGTAGAGACACTGCTGGATCAAAGAGTTTGATCTTTTGATCACAGTTTGATAGCATCATTCCATATTGCTCTCCAGAACGGTTGGATCAGTTTACAACTCCACTAACAATGTATTAGTCATCCCAGTTTTCCTGAATTCCCTCCAACGTTCATCATTATCTTTTCCTATCATCTTAGACAATCTGAGGGATGTGTAGTGGTATCTCAGAATTGTTTTAATTTGCATTCCTCTGATCAACAGTGATTTAGAGCATTTTTTCATATGACTAGAAATGGTTTTAATTTCTTCATTTGAAAATTGTCTGTTCATATCCTTTGACCACTTATCAATTGGAGAATGACTTGTATTCTTATAAATTTGAGTCAACTCTGTATATATTTTAGAAATGAGGCCTTTATCAGAACCATTGGATATAAAAATTTCCCCCTCATTTACTGCTTCCTTTCTAATCTTGTCTGCATTGGTTTTGTTTGTACAAAAACTCTTTAACTTAATATAATCAAAATTATCCATTTTGCATTCCATAATGTACTCTAGTTCTTCTTTGGCCAAAAATTCCTTTCTTCTCCACAGATCTGAGAGGTAGACTATTCTTTGTTCTCCTATTTTGTGATAAGCCTATTTTAATACTTTTGTCTAAGCCACTGATAATATTTTTTAACAGCATAGGGCCAAATAAAAATCCCCTGGCCAATTCTACTAGAGGCCTCCATATAAATTAATAATAAACCACAGATGACTACTCTTGAGGTCCAGTCATTCAAACAAATCTAAATGCACCTAATTATAGACCACATGTCTCTCTCTTGTTCTTAATAATAGCATTAGAATCTCTGTTGAATGTTTTATTAAATCCCAAATAAACTATTTTGTAGAATTCACTGATAGCAGTTTAATAATTCTGTCCAAAAAGGAGATCAGCTTTGTCCTGTTCTTGATGGAACCAATTTGGCTCTATATGATCACTAATCCCTTTTCAATGTCCATAATATATTTGAAAAATTTGCCAGGAATTTGAATCTATTCCATAGATGCAGAAGTTTGCCAACTCCACTTTCTTCCTTTTTTTGACAGGGGAATTTTCCTTTTCTCCAGTCATGTGATTCTGCTCTCGTTCTTCAGTTTTCTAAGATCCCTGACAGTGGCTCAGAAATCACATGTGTCAATTCTTTTAGCACCCTGCTCAGTAAGTCATCTGGGCATAGTGACATGAACTCATCAAGGGCAGGTGTTCTCTTATTATCTTCCTTCTTATCTTGGATGTCAATCTACCTTTAGCAGCTATCTCATCTTCAAGACTTTTTTTTTTTTTTGCCAGCTCCAGCTTCTCCTAAGTTTTTGCACTACTGATACTATCCTTACAGTATTGCTCCACATTTTTAGTCATTATATCTTATTTGCCTTTCTTTCCATCTTCTGTACATATCTTTTTTCAGATCAAAGTCGGTGAGTTCTTTGTGCATTGACATCAGTCTCTTTGAGTAACTGCCACATTTCCTCATTCAGAAATATTTTTCTTTCTGTCTTTTGAATTCCACTCTTAAAGCCTTCTCATTCCTCTTGAACTGATTGTCTCTGTATAATTTTCATTCAGGGTATCCTACATGTCTTCTCTTGGAACTTTGAAAGCTACTCCTCTGAAATCTTGAGTACCTGTCAAACCGTGACTTTAGATTTTATTTCCTTTCCTACCAAAAATTCTAAGAAGTAACAGTCCCTTCATCCTAAATTCACATTTGATATATAACAGCAATGACCCGATACAAACAAGGTCTTCAAATATGTAAATTCGACCGATTCCCTATGATCTTGGACTCAAAGTTGCCTGTAGGCGTGCTAAACTTTTCTGCCTAGATGAATTAGCATGAAAACAAGCTGCCAAAATCCATTAGCATCTGAACTAATGTGCACTAAACTGATGACAGTGTGTCAATCAGTCTCTGACTGTGGCCATTCTTCCCTCCCACTGCTGTGTTTACTAGCCCGGCACTAGACAATAATAGGCACCAGATTCACAGAAAGAGTAACACTCCCACATGCCATACTTGAAAATTGAATGACCTGGTAGACTATGTGGCTCATACTGCTGGGCTTTATTGATAAGTTATATATGAGTGTGGCTGCTTAATTAATTCCATTGGGTCAATGAGAAATGCCAGTGGGAAGCAAATTTTCATCAGTTAATAGATATTTGTTGAATGCCCACTATGTGGAAGGTAAAACTAAACTGTTAGGTTAATTTAGCAGTGTAATAAAAAGGACAGCATGTGTATTGAACAGAGAACTGCCCTTGAATCCAGGAATATTTGAATTCAATCACTAAAACATTTTGATACCATGATCATGGACAAATCATTGAACCTCTCAATGCTCTTGGCTATTCTCTAAAATCCTGTTATAGAGAAAATGCTGACATGTATAGGAAGGAAGGAAAGAAAGCAAAAAGAAAGGAAGAGAGGAAGTAAGAAAGAAAAGATTTATTAAATGTCTATTATTTGCCAAGCACTCTGCTAAACACTTTACAGATATTATCTCATTTGGTGCTTAATATTGGTAATAGGGATTCCTTAATTGGAGAGTTCTTGACATCAATGAAATCTCCAACCCTGTCCCTAAGAAGGAAGGTACCAGAAACCCATTGTTTGCTAAGGTAGATTGGCCCTCTGTGTCACATCAAGTCTTCCCTTCATCACAGCATCTCAGAAAGAGAATTTTAAAAAATATATGTGTTATACTCTCATCCATTTTTTCTTCCCCTCTCAATAGTATTTTATTTTTCCAAATACTCAACATTCATTTCTATAAGATTTTGTGTTCCAAATTTTTCTCCCTCCCTCCCTTACCTTCCCCCCTCTCAAGACAGCAATCTGAGATAAGTTAAACAGGTAAAATCTTTTAAAATTATTTCCATATTTATCATATTGTATTAAAAAAAAAAACAGACCAAAAGGGAAAAAACACCACAAGAAAGAAACAATTAAACAAAAAAGGTGAAAATGCTATACTTAGAATTATATTCAGTCTCAACAATTTTCTATGGATGCAGATGGCATTTTCTATCCCAAGACTATTGGAATTGTCTTGAATCACTGCATTGCTGAGAAGAGCCCTCTCTATTACTGTATACGATGTTCTCTTGGTTCTGCTCACTTCACTCAGCATTAGTTTATGTAAGTCAGGAAGAAATGTTTTAAGAGGAAGTGTGCCTTGGATTGGTAGAGATAAGAATGGTGAAGGGGCTTGAAACTATGCTATACAACATTTGGCTAAAAGATTTGGTCAGATCTCTATTTACTATACATGCTGCCCTTTTTATTACACTACTAAATTAACTTATGGTTAATTTATACTTTGCACATAGTGGGCACTTATGATTTTTCATGGAGAAGAGAAGAAAAGGATGTGATAATTATTTTTCAAATATTTGAATGCTTGGCATGTAGGACAGGGATTAAGCATGTTTGAATTTGCCTCAGTATCTTTGGGTTGAAGTCAGGTGGAAATTATTTCAAGCAAAAACTAAGCTGATGAGATAAAATACCTTTGAAATATTGTACAAGGAGCTCTCTTAAAATTTTAGATTCTATTATTGAGTTTTCTCTGGGTCTCATTTTCTATTTTTGTAAAATGATAGGGTTGAATTTGCTGTAAATGCTAACAGAGAGAAAGATTTTTACTTCATACAAGGGGAAAAAACTTCCTAATAATTATAATGGTTCTAAAATGGAGTAGGCTGCCATTGTGAAGTACTATGTTTCCTAACATTGGAGATCTATGACCACAGATTAGGTGACCACTTATAAGGGCTGTTATAGTGGGGATTCATACTTAGGGAAAGGCTTAGATTATACCTATTGATTTCCCATCCAGTTTTGGCAGTCTAGTTTATGTGTTTTTTAAATCATCATAATCACACAACTGACTAAAAAAAATTCAAGATCCCTTTGTATTCATGTTTGTTGAATATTGAAACAAATTTAACTTAACATAACACACACACATATATATATACACAAAATTTTATTTTTTATTAGGAAGTTAGCCAACATTTGCAAACATGGACATTTACTTATACAAAGAATAAAAAAGAAAAATCTCTGTGAAACCACAAATATTATGTATAGCTTTTTAAAAAGTGCATATTAAATTTAATACAATAATATCTCTACTCTGCATGTCTGCATCCCCTTTTGAACTTCTTTGAAATCTTTTCTATATGTTTTTAAATTTTTTTGACTCTTTTATTTATTTATTTTTGTATTACTATCACTTAAAAACTGTTCTCTCCCAGATCTCCCTTTTAATAAATAAGTTCAAATAATCAAACAAAAATAACACATCAGCTTTGTATATACCTCTCATTCCATATCTCTAGTCATAAATCTTGCAGAGGTCTTTTCATTCATATAATTGTAATCACTGTATAAATATCCTCTACCCATTTTACTTTATATTAATTCATACTAGTTTTCCCATGTTTTTCTGAATCCATCCTGTCATCATTTCTTACAGCACAATAATATTCCATTAATTTGTTTAGCCATTTTTTAGTTGATGGGTATACACTTTGTTTCCTGTTCTTTGCTGTAATAAAAATGTAATTTTTTTTTTTTTTTTGCTGAGGCAATTGGGCTTATGTGACTTTCCCAGGGTCACACAGCTAATAAGTGTTAAGTGCCTAAGATCAGATTTAAACTCAACTCCTCCTGATTTCAGGATTGGTATGCTATCCACTTCATCTTCTAGCTGCCCCTAATATAAATATTTTTGAACACAAGTCCTTTGCTCTCTCTCTCTTTGATCATCTTATAGGATATATCTAAAATAGGTATCAGGGAGTCAAAGGGTAAGCTTGGGTAGTTTCAAATTACTTTCCAGAGTGGAAGTGGTATTGCTTTCCAGTAATAGTGTTCATATGTCCTTCCATGTCCCCCTCTCAAAATGGTAATTTTTTGTAAGCAGTCATTTTGCCAATCAATGAGTAAGAGTAAGGTTTATGAGATGAATCTTTTGTTCATCTAAGTTATTTATTCTCCTTCCATTTTTTTTTTCTTCAAAAACTCTAATTTCATTCTTCCTCTCCTCCCTTTTTTTCTTCTAGGCACTTCTAGAATCTTTTTTGCTAAGTCAGTCTTCTTCTTCTTTTTTTTTTTTCTTCTTATTTATTTATTTTGCTAAGGCAATTAGGATTAAGTGAGTTGCCCAGGGTCACACAGCTAGGAAGTGTTAAGTGTCTGAGACTAGATTTGAACTCAGGTCCTCCTGACTTCAGGGCTGGTACTCTATCCACTGCGCCACCTAGCTATCCTTCTTTTTTAAAATAAATTTTTATTGATGAAATTCTTATATTATCTGTTTCTTATATTATCCCCCCATAACAAATAATATTTTTTAAAGAGGAAAAAATCAGCAGCAATTGATTAATACATTGAAGAAGTCCAAAAATATGTGCAATGTGTAACACTTATGGACTTTCCACCTCTACAAGGGGAATGTTTCTTTAAATCTCTCATTTGAGTCATATTTGATCTTTATAATTTTGTTACATTTGCACTAGATTTTTTTGTTATGTGTTTGTTCTTTACATTTGCATTGTTGGAGTTACTGTGTATATTGTTTTTGTTTTTTTTTTTTTTTTTTGTCTCTGCTTACTTCATTGCATCAGTTCATATAAAACTTTCCATGTTTCTCTCTATCACATATACAATTCATACAGCACACTAATATCCCATTATATCTATGCACTACAGTTTGTTTAGCTATTCCCTAGATTATGAGCCTGTTCTTTGTTTCCAATTCTTTACTATCATATCTTTGTTAGAAATATCTTAATGTACATGAAGATCCATATCCTCCAACCAGAGGATTATATACTACAGCGTTCAGGCTAATTCTTATAAAAATCATTAATTATAAGCTCGTAGGTTATACAAAAGCAGATAGTTAGCCAGATTTCGTCTTTGGGCCATAGTTTGCCGACCCATGGCTAGCACAATACTTTGCTTTTATTAGGCAATCATAAATGTCATTTAATTGTTATGTGAGAGATTTAAATGGACATAAACTGTATAATATGAATAATAGAAAGTTCTTTAAAGCAATAATAATACTTAATTTTATACATAATTTTGAGGTTTACAAAATGCTTCCCTCACAACAACTTTGTAACATGGATACTATACTTAAGAGGGACACATCTGATTCCAGCGTCCACAATGATGAGCCTAGGGAATAATTTCTTTCTTAAAAAAAAATAGCTTTTTATTTTTTTCAAAATACATACAAAGATAATTTTCAACATCCACCCTTGCAAAACCTTGTGTTCCAAATTTTTCTCCATCTTTCCCTCCATTTTCCCCTCCCCTAGATAGCAAACAATCCAGGATAGATTAAACATAGGTACAATTTTTCTAACATATTTCCACAGGCAAAAAAAAAAAATGAGAAAGAAAAAAACCAAGCAAGCAAACAACAACAAAAAGGTGAAAATACTATGTTGTTATCTACATTCAGCCCCCATTATCCTCTTTCTGAGTGCAGATGCTTCTCTCCATCATGTGTCTATTGTAATTGGCCTGAATTACCTCACTGTTAAAAAAAAAAAAGCCATGTCTATTACAGTTGATCATCACCTAATCTTGTTATTGCCATGTACAATGTTCTCTTGCTTCTACTCACTTCACTTATCAATTCATGTAAGTCTCTCTTTTTGAAATCATCCATCTGATTGTTTCTTATAGAACAATAATATTCCATTACATTCATATACCATAACTTATTCAGCCATTCCCCAGCTGATGGGCATCCACTCAGTTTCCAATTCCTTGCCACTACAAAAAGGGCTTCCACAAACACTTTTGCACATGAGGGTCCTTTCTAGGGAATGATTTCTTATTGGAAATTACCAGAAGTCTATTTCTCGGAGACCACATTCTTGTTCTCAGGGTTTTTGTGCCATGAGGCAAGACCTTTGTGGAGATGAAGAAAAGACAACAATTAATAGCATCGAGGAGCACCCTATAGAACAAGAAAAAGGTTTTATACACACACACATATATATGTATGTATGATGTGGAGAGGTGGTGAAATTGGGGATACTCAAAGATGTTTATAGGTAAAGCCAGCCTGAATGTGCCAGGGACTTTGCCATTTGCCATGTGTAGAGGACCACAGGCAGTGGAGGAACTGTGGGTGAGGAATAAGATCTTTCATCCCAGAGGGAACCTGCTGACAATGTCTGGTCCGGCTCCCCATCTTCCCTAAAGGCTCTCAGCCTTCCTGAGAAGTCAGGGGACGGTGACAACCTGTGCTGTGATTGAAGCAGAGTGATAGCAGGTGGCAAACTACATACAACAGCAAGTTGTTTATATGGTCCCATGTGTGCGCAGTATATACTAAGTGTATGCCCAGTGTTGCTTTGGTTATATAAGGGTATGAGGGTATAAAGAAGGGAAAGACCTTGTAATAAATGGACTCCATTTTTCCACCATCCACCATTTAGAGTCCCATCTCATAATTTCTCCACTAAGATGGTATATTTTAATCCCTTTGTCATGGGGCTCTAGACAGCAACAGTACGTTTTGTCACCCCAACTTGGGAGTTCTAGAAAACAGGACACAACAGCCATGTCTTTCCAATACTACATGTCTCTTGTCTGCGTTTATTTTCCAGGTTTTCCTTGTTCACAGTTTGGTACAACATGGGCTTCCCAAGGAGTCTCATTTTAGCAGTTAGAGAACCAAAGCTTAGAAAGGTTGGGTGATTTGTTCAAAGTTACACAGCTAGTAATGAGGTCTCTTTGGATGCCCATCGGCTCTTTATCTAAAGGACTTACTAACCCTCCTGTCAATAATGCACTTGAGGATTTTTCCAGACATTAAAGTCAACCTCACTGTTCAAGGCAAACTATATTTACAGAGCTTCCTTGTATCAGTCTAGTAACCTTTTTAAGCATAAAAACAGCTAATCAAGCACTCATTAAGTGTTTATCATGCAGTGGGCACTGGCTAAGCACTGAAGAGGCCAAGAAAAGCCAAAAGTCAAGAAACTCCATTCTCGTAAATAATTATGGACATATAGGAACTATTTGAGAAACTTTGGGATACTCTCCATTTATGTATGCAGATATGTTACATACATATCTACTTATATGCATAAGTAATATGTATATGTAAACACATTATTTAGATATAGGAAATCTAATCTATATATACTATCTCCCTCCCTCCCTCTCTCTCTCTTTCCCTCTCCTCTTCTTTCTCTTCTCTCTCACCTCCTCTCTTCTCCCCTATCCCCCTTTCTCTCCCTCTGTCCTCCTCTCCCCAATTCCTCCCTCTTCAAAAATGATAGGTAATCTCTGAGGGAAGGCCTTAATAGCAAGAGATTAGGAGGGGACTGGGGAATGCTTTCTGTAGAAAGTGAGATTTGAGCTGAGATTTGGAGGAAAGTGGCGCAGTGGATAGAGCGCTGGAGTCAGAACAATTCAACTTCGTTAGTTTAAATCTGGACATTTACTAATTGTGTGACCTTGGCCAAATGGCTTAACTTTGTCTGCCTCAGGTTCCTCATCTGTAAAATGAGCTGGAGAAGGAAATGGCCAACCACGGCAGTATTTTTGCCAAGAAAAAAACAAAAAAACAAATAAACCCAAATGGGGTTCCAAAGAGCTGGATGGTACTGAAACAACCGAACAACAACAGACAAAACGGGACTAGTAATAGCGCTTCCTCCCAGTGCTGGGAGGATCAAGCGAGATAGGGTTTGCAAAGCACTTAGCCCAGAGCCTGGCCCGTGGTAAGTAAGCATCGGATACCTGTTAGCTATTTGTGTTGTTAATTTGAACATAGGGCACTGAGGGGGGGGGAAGAAGGTAGCACTGGACCCTCAGGTGGGAGGGGGAGGCGTGGCTAGCATCTGGGCACTAGGCAACTGGGAGCGGCTGCGAGGGCTCCCGGAGATAATTGCGGACCTCAGAAAAGGCTACGGGAGTAATTCTGCTTCGACGTTTTGCCCGGAGCAAGTCCTGCTGCTTCCCCTCCCAGATCCGGGTGGCGAGAACTTCTCCAGCAGCCAACCACAGAAGCCGGCTCCTTTAATCGTGAAGTTCTCCCTTCCCCTCCTTCCCCGCTGTTTAATGGGGCTTGAAAGGCCGGGGGGGGGGGGCTAAGCACCCAGTAACTGGCTGTAATTCACACCTGCCGCTCCCGGGCACCCTTTCCTGGAGCCGCTAAACGCCATCTGTGAGTTGGCGGGAATCCTGAGGCTACTTATTATCCAAGGAGAGTGGTCTGGTCTTGGACCCAGCTTCAGCCCCGGGTGCCGAAAACAGAGGAAAGGGGGAAACTGTCCTGGGGTCTCATGCTGCGGGGACTGAGGGGGGGAGGCAGCGCATTAGGCTAAGGCTGGTCTAGTTTGTGTGTGTGTGTGTACACACATGTAAACAATACACACGCGCACATACGTGCATGTTACATACGTATATTGTACACACATAGATGTATACACACATACACAATAAATATAGAAACACTACATAGACATACACACAGACACACATAATATATATGTATACATACACACAAAATATAGACACAGACACATATATGTAAACATACGTACAAAAATAGACACACACACAGAAACACACAATATATAGGATGTATATGTAAACATACATACAAAAATATAAACACATACACAAGACATGTAAAATGTATATGCAAACATACACACAAAACAGACACCAACATATATGTAAACATACATATAAAACAGACACATTATATGCATGCATAAACACATAAAATATAGATACATACACAAAGACACACATATAATATATAAGATATAATATATAGTATGCAAACATACAAAATATAGATACACAATATAATATATATGTATATATACACACAAAAATATAGGCACATACACATAGGCACATATTTTATATATAATATATATAAACATACATACAAAAATATAAACACATACACACATATTATATATACTATATATACAAACATACACACAAAAATATAGACACATACACAACATATATGTAAACACACACAAAGTTGACACATTATACACAACATACATGTAAACACATACTATAATATATAGTAAACACACATATAATATATGGGATGCATGTGTATACATACACATAGATATAGACACATAATAGACACAAATATATATGTATACACACATACAAAGATAGAGATATACACACAGACACACATATAATATATAATATATGTATACATAAAAATGTAGACACACACATAATATATAGGATGCATATGTATATATACATACAAAAATATAGCCACATAACATAGACACACATAATATATAATATATGTATACATATACACAAAACATAGACACAGATCGCAGACACATATAATATATAGGATGCATATGTATACATATATGCAAAGATATGGATGCACACACATACATACAGATAAACACATATACACACAAAGGCAGCAATGCTCTGCTTAGTTGATAACTCCATCCCATCTCCTTTCCTTAAAGCTTTCACCTAGCATTTGTGACTTTTCTACATCAAAGCTTCCTTTGATCTTTTTGATCTGATTTTACCTAAATAAAACTTTTTTTTTTTCTTTTGGCATTGGGAGCACAAAATGAGATTTACTCCGGGCCTCACCTTTCCCTAGACATGACTGCTCAACAATGAAGTTCTACTCAAGTGTGTGTGTGTGTGTGTGTGTGTGTGTGTGTGTGTGTGTGTGCGCGCACTAGTGCCAGTTTATGTGTAGAGAAAGGTCAAAGGAAAGCTCTGGTTTTCCATCCAATTGATATTGTTCTCTTTAACAAATGTCTTTGCAAATTTTATACATTATTTCTTTTTCAAGTATAGCAGAGACCTGGATTTACTTCAAAAGAACTGAATTTAGATCCTGATTCTATTTATTTTTAACTGTGGGACTTCAAGTAAGTACTTTCACTCCTTTGTGCCTCAGTTTCTCTATCTGTAAAAATTAGGTTAGGAATTTCTTCCAGCTTCATTTCCTATGATCTTAATAGATCATGCAACAGGTTTCAAAGAGAAAGTCCTACAATTTATCTTCATTTCTTTTTTTTTTAATTTTAATTAAAGTTTTTTATTTTCCAAATAGAAGCAAAGAGTTTTTAATCTTCATCCTTGTAAAACTTTGTGTTCCAAATTTTTCTCTCTTCCTCCCCCTCATTTCCCTTCCCAAGTAATCCAATATAGGTTAAACATGTTCAATTCTTCTAAACATTTCCCCACATTTATCATGCTACACAAGAAAAATCAGATCAAAAGGGAAAAAATGAGAGGAAAAAAAAGCAAGCAAACAACAAAAATGATGAAAATACTATGTTGTGATCCACATTCAGTCCCCACAATCCTTTCTCTGGGTACAGATGACTCTCTCTATCACAAATCTATTGGAATTAGCCTGAATCATCTCATTGTTAAAAAGAACCATGTCTATCAGAATTGATCATCGCATAGTTTTGTTGTTGCTATGTGCAATGTTCTCTTGGTTCTACTCACTTCACTCAGCATCAGTTCATTTGAGTCTTTACAAGCCTTTCTGAAATCATCCTGCTGATCATTTCTTCTAAGACAATAATACATTACAGTCATATACCTTAACTTATTCAGCCATTCCCCAACTTATGGGCATCCACTCAGTTTCCATTTCTTAATTTTTTCTATGTATAAATGATAAAAGAAGACAGAAGGCAAGGATTCTCTCAATTGATCCTTGCAATAACTCTGGAAGGTAAGTGCTATTATTATTCCCATTTTACAGTTGGAGGAAATGAAGCAAAGTGATTTGTTCAGGGTCCCAGTGCTAGTAAGAATCTGAGGCAGGACTGGAACTCAATACTTTGAGACTCCAAATCTAGCACTCTAGCTAGAGTCCACCTAACTGCCAGACATTCAGGTTCAACTGAGAAATCTAAAGCATACAGTCAGGTTGTGAAGTGGAGAGAGCAAGGGCCTGGAGTCAGAAAGATAAGAGTTTAAATTTGGCTTCACATAATCATTAGCTGTATATCACTGAGCACGTCATTTAACCCTGTTTGCCTCCGTTTCCTCATTTATAAAATGAGCTGGAGAAGGAAAAGGCAAACCACTTCAGTATTTTTGGCAAGAAAACCACCCAAAAATAGGGTCATGAAGAGATAGACACAACTAAAGAGCAACAACAAATATATCTAGGGGAGGAATCGGCCAAATCATTCAAGAGGACACCTAGTTTTTTTTTTTTTTTTCCTTCACATATGTACATACCTTCTTTCCTTACAATATTACTCTTATTTTCAATTACTATATATTTAAGTCAATTGAAAATGAATTAACAAATTTAGAACTTTTTGTTTCTTTGCTTTGTGAGACTGGAGTTCCCTGCTTTTGTTGATCCACCACTCAGTGCCCACTGATCTCTCCATGGATAGACCAGGACAATTTGAATTGTTTCATTCCAACTTGGGTCAGTTTGCTCCTTTCTTTTCTTCAAGGCTTCATTATATTGATGATGGGACTTATGTGGACACTTTATCTTTAGCTCAATTGTAGTTCTGACCTCTAATACTGAAGTGATCCACCTGTTTGGTAGCAGGGGTTAAAAGAGATTCTACCATATTTGATTAGAAGTTTTAATTCTTTAGAAATGGTTCTGGGAAGTTTTGGTTTGGGGTATAATATAATACCCCAATTTTCTTAACAGGATGTTCTTAACAGGAATTTTTAAACAGGATATGGAATCTTGTGGTGCACTTCACAAATCTTATGGGGAAGAACTCTCTTAGAATAAAGGCTTGTCTTAACCAGCGATTACAGAAGGATAAAAAAGAATCCTCTGTTCCTTAAACCAGAATTCTACAAGAAACCAAATCCAGGGTGTTGGAGTTCTTTAAAATATAATGGTTCTCGCTGGGAGAAAGCAGGTTTCTCGGGGAGGTTTTCTGGAGGCAGCCTTAGTTGCAATTGAAAGTAATAATCACCTCAAAACTCAGCCAGGTGATAAAATGCAAATGTTTATTTTCTCCTTCCAAAATAGCCTGGTTAGTTGAGGTCTATCTCTCTGCTTGGCTCTAAGAGCTCTTGCAGCTTTGTCCTTTGCTTCTGCCTCTGCTTTCTTCAGCCTCCAGAGCCAGCACTAAGGTGAATCTGTCTTGCCCCTGAAAGAGGGATTCTGGCTCTCAATCTCCCAGAGTGCTCCTCTCCAACCCCAGTCAATGTTCCAAAGTAAAACTCCTCACTCAGAGAGGGCTTCTGGCTGAACTCACTTGATGCTCCCCTCTTAATTTAAATTCAGCTGAACTCCCCTGAAGTAACTAACTAACCCGAAGCTAAGAGCCTCTTTATATATGATTTCCCAAAGGTTGACTCCTCCTTCTGGAGACACACCTAAGGGAGATGTGAATTCACAAAGTTACAAAGTTTACTTTGTGAATCTCCCATACTTATGAACTCCTGCGAGTAAAGGTGTGAACACAAGCATTGTATCAATTAGTTCTACTTAGTACCTTGTTTCTTCTGGCCCATAACATCTCCTTATAGGATTAGATCAATCATACTGAACCGTGCTAAATTGGATAATTATTGTCTCTATCAAATCTAATGATTTAACAGTTTGTAAAGATTCCAACACCAGGGAAGTGAGAAAAAGAATCAGAAGTAGAAATAAGGCCAAAGAATTTATCATAGAATCAGGCAAAACATATTCCTAAGGCAGCAGGAGGTATGGTGAGATCTGAGATCATGGGTCTCATACAGCTTCTCTCCCAGGTATATATTCATTTATTATAGTGCATTTATTTATTTATTATAGTTATATCATCTCCTTGGCATCAGCATTGCCATGATCTGCTCAGAACCATCCACCAGTGTCAAGGAAAAAAAGTGCATTAAGAAGGTACTGTTTTCTAACAGGGAGGCTTTCTTAACCTACAGTGTAATCACTTAACACCGTATACCAAGATAAGATCAAAGTGGGTCCATGACCTAGGCATAAAGAACGAGATTATAAATAAATTAGAGGAACATAGGATAGTTTACCTCTCAGACTTGTGGAGGAGAAAGAAATTTGTGACCAAAGATGAACAAGAGACCATTACTGACCACAAAATAGAAAGTTTTGATTATATCAAATTAAAAAGCCTTTGTACGAACAAAACTAATGCAAACAAGATTAGAAGGGAAGCAACAAACTGGGAAAACATCTTCACAGTTAAAGGTTCTGATAAAGGCCTCATTTCCAAAATATATAGAAAATTGACTCTAATTTATAAGAAATCAAGCCATTCTCCAATTGATAAATGGTCAAAGGATATGAACAGACAATTTTTAGATGAAGAAATTGAAACTATTATCACTCATATGAAAAAGTGTTCCAAATCACTATTGATCAGAGAAATGCAAATTAAGACAACTCTGAGATACCACTACACACCTGTCAGATTGGCTAAGATGACAGAAAAAAATAATGATGAATGTTGGAGGGGACGTGGGAAAACTGGGACACTGATGCATTGTTGGTGGAGTTGTGACCGAATCCAACCATTCTGGAGAGCAATCTGGAATTATGCCCAAAAAGTTATCAAACTGTGCATACCCTTTGATCCAGCTGTGCTACTACTGGGCTTATATCCCAAAGAGATACTAAAGAAGGGAAAGGGACCTGTATGTGCCAAAATGTTTGTGGCAGCCCTTTTAGTAGTGGCTAGAAACTGGAAAATGAATGGATGCCTATCAATTGGAGAATGGTTGAGTAAATTGTGGTATATGAACGTTATGGAATATTATTGTTCTGTAAGGAATGACCAGCAGGATGAATACAGAGAAGACTGGCGAGACTTACATGAACTGATGCTAAGTGAAATGAGCAGAACCAAGAGATCATTATATACTTCAACAACGATACTGTATGAGGATGTATTCTGATGGAAATGGATTTCTTTGACAAAGAGACCTAACTCAGTTTCGATTGATCAATGATGAACAGAAGCAGCTATACTCAAAGAAAGAACACTGGGAAATGAATGTAAACTATTTGCATTTTTGTTTTTTCTTCCCGGATTATTTTTACCTTCTGAGTCTAATTTTCCCTGTGCAACAAGAAAACTGTTCGGTTCTGCACACATATATTGTATTTAGAACATACTGCAACATATTTAACATGTATAGGACTACTTGCCATCTAGGGGAGGGGGTAAAGGGAGGGAGGGGAAAATCAGAACAGAAGTGAGTGCAAGGGATAATGTTGTAAAAAATTACCCTGGCATGGGTACTGTCAACAAAAAGTTATTATATTAAAAAAAAAACCTATAATATAATCATTGGATCCTAATTCAAAATGAAGGTATTTTAATAGGCTTTATTCTATTGTTTCTATCTTCTATTGGGAGGTGGATGGGAAATTAGGGTGTTTTTTCTCTGCATTCACATAATTCTACTTAATTTAAGACAGTGCCGCAGTGACTCATTTTAAAATGAGTTTTTATTGATATCTTTTGTTCCTCACCAACCTCATCCCCCACCTCCCAGTATTCATAACTCTGTTCCTTCTAGGGATCCTTCCCATATAGAAAATACTATTTTTTAAAAGATAAAAAAAGAAAGAAAAAAAGTTAAAAAAAATCAGCACAAGATGAATACTTGTATTTCTTTAGACACTGAACCTTCCTGATGGGCTTGATTAGAAGTATCCTCTCATGCTTCTCTTTTGAGTCCTGCTTGAGCTTTTAAATTTTGTTACATTTGCTTTTGACTTTTCTATATATGGTTGTTTTTCCATTTACATAGCTGAAGTAATTGTGTATATTGTTTTCTTGGATCTGCTTACTTCCCTTTGAATTGGTTCATGTAGATCTTTCCATGATTCTCATTTCTTTCATTCTCATTCATCATTTCTTGCAGATTATATTGTATCCATGTACCATAATTTATTTAATCAATCCCCAATTGATGGGTGCATTTTTTTTTCAATTCCTTGGTATCAAAAAAAAAGTGCTGCTATAAATATTTTTGATATATATGGAGATTTTCTTATCAATGGTTTCCTTGAGTCTCTGGGTCAAAGGGTATGAATATCTTAACTCACTTCATTTGCATTATTGCAAATTGCTTTCCAAAATGATTATACTGATTCACATTGATTGAAGGCAGTAGAAGTAGACATTGTGTAGGGCTTAAAGCTTGGTCAGATATTAAGGTCACCTACTTCATCCTAGTCCATTGCCAATAATCCTGGCTTTTGTCTTGCCACTGGATTTTGATGACTTTGGAAGAGAGAATATAGCTGATAATTTTGTGCAACCCTGCCTCACTTAAGTCCAGTTCACACATAGTTGTCAAAGACATTACTCAGTGATGGTGACATCATTGGTCTTTTTCTGAAAATGAAGGACAGATAACAACAACCAACAGTTATATCATTCTATAACCCCATGTAAGGAATCCTAGTGAGGAACTCCAATGAGTTTCAGGTATGTCTTTGCATAAATTTGTTTGCTGAGAATTTTGGAACATGCTCACAATTATCTGATAGAACCCCAGGAAAGCACAAAGAAGTTGGAAAGCCATCCTTTCTTGTGCATTAATCAACGAGTATCCTTTATTGTAGGCCTGTGTTTACCCTAGAAACCTGGGTGGTTCCTTTTCCATCTTATTTTACAAATAAGGAAATGGAGACAGTAAGCTAGTAAGTGTTTGAGGACTGATTTGAACTCATGAAGTAACATAGAGTAAACATAATTCCCCTAAAGGAATGAACAAATATTCTCCTTGATGGGCCTCTTGTGATGGAGCATCCTATACTTGGGAGGCTGCTATGTCTCAAGGGTTACATATCAAATAAGAATACTTAGCATAGTGCTTTTTTGTTTTTAGCCTATAAAAATCCCTTAGTGGAAAGGGACTTTGAGGATTTGGGCTAGGAAGTGTTGTACAAACTTGCCTAGCAATGGCTTCTCTTTGAGACTCTGAATAGCTATGACCATAAATTCTCCCAGCCAAGGAATTCCGATGTTAGTGTTTCCTTGGAGTGGTGATGATGTATGTTGTATGTAGTTTGTATGATAGTGGCCACTGTGTTGGGTAACTATGTATTACTTTTGTGGTATGAGTTTCCTCTTTTCTTATGTCTTATTTAAATCAAACTTCTGAGCAGCAATAAATTTGTACTCAACCTCTTTAAGATTAAGTCCATTGAATGCAAATTCTGAACCTAGATTAATTTTACATCCCTCCAACACTGAGTATGTTGTTCCTTTGTTTGTTTGTTTTGCCATTTTTGTCAGTTTGCAGGGTGTGAGGTAAACCCTTTCCCCCAAATGACAAAGTGATTAAAAATTGGCTTGAACCCACTCATATACCAAAGATCAGGCGATTAAGGGAGCAGATAGATATTCTTCTAGACTGTTATTATCTGTCTCTTTGGAAAACAGAGTGGTAGCCTCTGGGCTCAACCTCAGACTTCTCCTTCCTTGAAGAAGAATAGGGGGAAAAGAGATTAGATATGTTTTTTCTGTCTCTTTTTTTGTCACACAATGACACTTCAGCATCTTTGCTGAACACAGGTTCCTCTCTACAAATGGGATTCACCACTATTACTGCTTTGCTCTTTCCATACATATTAATTGTTTATATATTTTGGACATCAAATTGTTTCTGAGAAATTGATATAAAGATTTTTTTCCCTACTCCACTATTTCCTTTCTTATTCCAGATGCATTACTGTTGTTTGTGCAGAAACTTTTCAGTTTCATGTAATCAAAGCTAGCTGTCATATCTTTTTGTAATTCTCTCTATCTTTATTAGGTGCAGCTACGTGGATAGAGTACTGGGACTAGAGTCTGGAAGACTTATCTTTCTGAGTTCAAATTTGGCTTCAGACATTTCCTAGCTGTGTGATCTTAGGCAAGTCATGTAACTATTTCAGTCTCCTTATCTGTAAAATGAGCCAAAGGAAATGGCAATCCACTCTATTGTCTTTGCCAAGAAAATCTCAAATTGGGTGGTGAAGAGTGGGACATCTAACACTGAAAAGATAAGAAATGTTTATCCCCAGGAGCTGATAAACTTTATTTACATATTGGTCTTCTATGAAAAGACAGATAGACAGAGCATTAAGTACTTATTATGTACCAGACATTGAGCTAAAAGTCTGGATCCAAATACAAAAAGTAAGAAATCCTTGCCTTCAAGAAACATAGTCAATTGAAGGAAGCCCACACATAACAGGGAACAGGGAAGGGGGAGAGGTAGAAAAGAGTGGGAAGAAGCTGAATAGCAAAGAAGCAGGCAGTGTCCATTGTGTCCCAAACCCTCAGTCTCATACACTAGAAACTTTGGAAAACTTCTTGGGAAAGATTTAGGACTTTCTATCTTTTGAACTAAAATACCTCATTCCCAATGGGAGAATTCTTTCACTCTGTTGTTATATATTGTTAGTTATATAGTCTCATATGTATACTTTCTCTGATTTCTGTTTTGCTACTGATTTTGATGTTATTTTTGATAATTGCTATTTGTTATGTTCATTGAGGAAGTGTTGTTTAATGAGAAAGGGGTAAAGCTTTGGATATAGAGCTTGATCCTACTCCTCTTCGACAATAATGAAACACTGATCAAAAATTAGAACCTGAAAACTTCATCTCTTGGACAAAGAATATTTAAGAGAGCAGATGATATATTTAATTCTAGCCTAAAACCCTCTTTTTTACCCGAGGAGAGCAAAGCCTCTGGCTTCAGCCTCCTGTTTTCCCTTCTGACATAAACTAAAATCTTCCTTAGAGAATTATTGGGGAGGAATGGGAAGAAGAGCTAGAATTGTCTATTTCCCTTGGGGGCACACCCCATTGATGACCCCATGTTACCCTCCCATGTTATATGTGGGGGACAGCTTCTCACAAATACATCAATAAATTGAGAATGTTGGACTCGGATCTCTAAAGTCCATTCTAGATCTAAATTTTGTCAATTTGACTTTCAAAACTCTACTAGTAATTGATGTTCAAAATAGGTTCCCAAATTAGAATGACTTGGGAGAAAAGGAAGTCATGGAGTGACAGCTTTAAGCATTGGAAAATGTATTTGAACCAAGGTATATTTCTGTAGCTGAGATCTCTTTTCAACAGTTTGCATTCTTATTAGATGTTTATATTATATGTTTATTTATATACATGTGTTGACATTATATTTGGAAAGCTATTAAACCCAGGGTGCCTTTTATTTGTTGTAATTCTGTTAAGCATGATGTCACCAAAGGGCACTGTGAAATCATGCAGTTCCAAGCAGAATGGGAAATTTGTCCAAGTTATGCAAATACTATCTGAAATAATGGCAATCAGCCGTGAGAAAAATCTTTAAATGCATTATGCAGAAAGTTCAAAATAGCTTTCAAAGATGTTTTTTATTACTAACTGGTTACTGCAAACATACTTTCATCCAAATACAGTAGAAAATATGCAACTTCCTGACAACGGGGAGTTGTGAAGTCACTTCCCATAAGTATTTATATTTAATGTCAATGGACTACTTTTTTAGCCAAAGAACACTTAATAATATGACAATCCATTACCTTGGTAGCATCCTTGAACCATTAATAGATGCGTAGTTTGTGACTTTGTTAACACCTGTTCTTAAACCAGTTACAATTTTTATTTTACTATGAGCTGGGGATGTTAGTAGGATATGCTTGCCTATTTAAATGATGATTAATTGACTTTGGAATAAGTTGTGTGTGCATATACTCTATTGTTTCTAAATCAAAACTTTATTTCCACATTATTTTAGCATTTGTTGCTATTAAGTGGAGATCTAGCCCTGTGACTTCAGGTCCAGGGGGATTTCTCAGTGTGGAAAATCCCTCTAGTATAGACGTTAGACAAATATCCTGAAATTTATTAAATTGCTGTCGGCTTGAAGAAATTCAGAGACTTGTTCAGGATTATACAGCTAATAAGTGTCATTAGATAGCATTCAAATCCAGATCTTCCTAACTTTAAGGCTGACTGATGTGCTATCCATTCTATCACTCTACTTTTCCTTTTAAATATATACTATAAAGATTATGGTACAATAATGAGCCATAGCAGATATTGTGTTAGGTATTAGGCAGCCTCAAAGATAAAATAATACTGTTCCAATCAATTAATCAGTCAATAAATACTAAGTCTCATTGTGGTAAGTGCTAGAGATATGAGACAGCATTTGTAATAAAAGAAGTGATAAAAATGAATATTCCCCTGATAAAGGCTAAGTGGAATGCTTGCCTGTCCTTCCTTTTATCTAAAGTTAATTTCTCTACTTGTGGTCTTGATTCTATCCTATTACTGTCTCTTCAAGGATCCTGATCCATCCATTATTGCCCCTCTCCTTTTTATCTTCCGTTTTTCTCTTTTCTGAGAGTTTCTTTTTTTATTTATAAGCATGCTTAGGTTTCTCCTGTTTTAAAATAATATAACTTTAAAATAACCCTTCTCAGGCCCTTGCTGCAAATTTAGCCTGCCATAATCTTTCTGTTATTTTATTGCAACTTTGTAAAAGAATTGTAAAAGAATTATTAACTCATTTACTCCTCATTCATTTACAGTCTGATTTATGCCTCCATGAATTCACTGAAATCACTTTGCTGAAGGGAACCAATGACCTAATCCCCAGATCCAATTTTTTTTTTTTCTCATGATTCTTTTTTCAAAAGTTTCTGCCATAATTGACACTGCTTACCATCCCATTTTCACCTCTGTGAGAACTTCTGGCTCACTCATCTCCCTACTAATTCCATTTCTATGGTTCTTACTTCCATATCTATGCCCTAGACATAGGGATATTATTGGTTATTCTTTTACCCTCTCTCTTTCCTCTATACCTTAGTAAACTCAACTATACCAAGTAAAACCTTGTTGTCTCAACCTCCCTCCTGTATATTTAGCTATTTTTAAAAATTTACTTGTTGGATTTTATATATCTCTGTTCTATATTATCTTATTAGATTAAGTTCACTGGCAAGACCTTTTTGACTCTCAGTTTGACTCAGTTGACTCATTTTATTACTTGGCTTACTCAGTTTCATGTCATCTGCAAATTTGATAATCATGGCATTAAGATCTTCAACTAAGTTTCTGATAAAAATATTAAACAACACGGGGCCAAGGACATATCATCAAGGTGCTTCATTTGTGACTTCCTTTCCAAGTTGGCATCTGGTAATGATTATTTATTGGATCTGAATTCACTTAACTGTATTTCATACATCTTCTCAGTAACCTTGGAGCAGAAATGACCCTCCAGGGGAGGAAGGGCTACTGTGGACCATTATTATGATCAAACAAGAATCACTGAAGCAAAAAGGAGATAGAGGAGTCTTTAGAGGCCATGTAGTCCAAACTATACCTGAATAAGAGTGCCCTCTACAATATAACTAACAGGTAATCATCCAGCATTTGTTTGAAAATATTCAGTAATGAGTGATTCATTGAGGAACTCACTATCTTTTAGATAACCATAATTAGGGGTATGCTACTAAATGTTTAACAACTAGCTTTCTAGAAAAAAAAGAACCCATTAAATACTTTAAAATTAATCTGTGTTAATGATATGCTCTTCATCACTTTCTTAGGTCCAGAAAATCAATAAAAGAAGAAACCAATCTTTAATATTCAGTGTTCTCTAATTTCCAAGGTGTAAAATGTTCACATTGAAAATTTCACAACTGGCCCTCATAAACGGCACAAGCTGACTCTAGCACATCTGTGGATAATTATTAGGAAATCTGTGCTTATTTCAAGTCTTAGGTTACTTCTTTCATCCCATTCATCAGCCATAGCTTTTTCTTCTAGGGATGGGAAGAAGTCTTAATCTCTAGTCTACCTGAAAATAGTGAGTTAATGTTATGTGAAGCCCTATGTAAATTCTAACAATTATTCATATTTCTCCAAAGTCTTATCTTCTCATTTTTAAATACTCCAAACTCCTCTTACTTATCTTTCCACCTACAGCATGACCTTGAGGCCTTCTACCATTCTGATAACACTACTCTTGATGCTCTAGCCTTATTAATGTCCTTCTCTGTATGTACTCCAAAAGGGTCAACAATGTAGGGAGAACAGCTGAATGATCGATCACCTCCCTAATTTAGAGTCCTGTAATTCTCCTCACTTTTGTTGGGTTTGCATTTCTTTAAAATTCCTAGATCTTTTTTTAAAGCTGAATTGCTATCATCTAGTACCCAAGTACTTGATCTTATTTAATTTAGTCAAATGTTCTAGCCTATTGAGGTCCTTTGGAAAATTCTCACTTTTCTCTGCTGTGTATCACATATTCCTCCTAAATTGGCATCATTTGCAAACCTTTATCTAAGTCATCTTTAAAAATATTAAACAGAACAGAGCTAGGCACAGATCCCTGTAACCAGACTACTGAAACCTCTAACCAAATTGATATTGAGTTATTAATAATATTCTTTGGATCCTACAATATGTGCTGCTAAATAAATGTTTAATACCTGTATGTATGGGATAAATGTGCATTTTGCCCATCTTTAATGTACATTCTTAACATTTTCTATATTGCATTCTTAAGATTAGAAATCTACAAAACAATAAATAAAAGTCTTCATTTGTAGCATTTACCAATTTCTAAGGTGAAAGACAGGCTAAAAATTTAACAATGGACCCAAGAGCCAGTTTGAGTTGATTCTAGCATATTCCTGGCTCTACTACAGCACCAGTTTTCTATTCCTCATTCATTCATTCATTAACATTTAAGGATTCTTCCAAGAATGTCAAGTTAATTGGCCTATTGTATATGCCATTCTTTTCCCTCTAGCACTTTTACAAATCAGGATGACATTTACATTTCCCTTATCTTCCTGAAGCTCTCATATCCCATGATCTTTCAAAGATCAAAATTCTTTAAGTATATCAGTAATGAACTGGTGAAGGAGAGCCATGAACTCTTCTATTATCTCTTTACTTTTCTTGGGTCTCAACTTCCTAATAGCCTTTTTTTTTTTTTTTTTTTTTTTTTGGTTTGGAACTTTCAAGTCCAATGATCATTTTTCTTGAGGAAAAAAAAGAAAAAAGAAACAAGAGTTGAGTAGCTTTATCTTTACACAGTCATCCATTATAGTTTCATCCATTGTGAATGTCAATCTTTTTCTTTTTTGGGGGAGGGATCCTTTTTTCCCCTAATATAATTTTTAAAAAATTCATTTTGTCGCTCTAACTTTTCTCCCCAGTCTCAGCTGATTCTGAATATTAGCATTCCTCAAACTATTAGTACAGGATTGTGCCATATTTTTGTATCCATCCACAGTTATTCCTCCTCATTTCTATCTTTTGTATATCAAAAAAAATATCATTTGACAAATTTGCTGTTCAATTCTTTTGATGACTCTCCTTTCTCTTCCACTAGAACTATTTTTTTGGTGTTTTCTAAATTCTATTCTTGAAAGCTTCCTATCTCTCTTTTAATGCTTTTTCCTACATAATTTAAATCATTGAATTCTATTTATTCTTTCTCCTAAGCTTTTAAGATCTACTCTCCTCAATTTAGAGTTAGAAATGTAAGAATATTTTTTTATATTACTTTTTTAAAAAATTAAAATTTTTTTAAAAATTTTTTTTATTTTTTTAAACTTTTTATTGACAGAACCCATGCCAGGGTAATTTTTTACAGCATTATCCCTTGCACTTACTTCTGTTCCGATTTTTCCCCTCCCTCCTTCTACCCCCTCCCCCAGATGGCAAGCAGTCCTTTATATGTTAAATAGGTTACAGCATATCCTAGATACAATATATGTGTGTAGAACTGAACAGTTCTCTTGTTGCACAGGGAGAATTGGATTCAGAAGGTATAAATAACTCAAGAAGAAAAACAGAAATGCAAGCAGTTTATATTCAAGAAATGTAAGAATATTTTTGACTTTTTATCCTTCTCAATCATAAATTTAAAGATATAGTAGTCACTTTCTTCAAAGGTAACCAGGATTTCTAAAAAAGCAACCAGCTTTTCTTTGTTAGTGAGGATCAGGTCCAGCACAGATGTTTCCCTGATCTGTTTTTCCACCCCTTGAAGAATGTCAACACTAATGAAAATCAGGTTCTGATTTGGTCAGAAAAATGTACAGTTAATTTAGATCTCTCTAGCATCTATTTGTCTCTGTGACATACTACAATAGGGCAGACCTGATTTAGGCTTATTTGGTAGTTCAAATTCAAGATTGGAATCAAATGAAAGACTTGATAGTTACCAAATGGAAGAGTACTTATTCATAGTTGAAGAAGAATATTTAGCAGTAATACAGCACCAACTCATTTGGGCATAGATTTCCTGCCTCTATATTATCCACGAAGGTCCATCAAACAGAAAACAAAAAGAAAAGTTGCAAACTCTTTATGCCCTGGTTATTTTTTCTTTCTTTCATTTTTTAAACTAGGCTTCTAGAATGTTTGATCAAAAGTTTGTGTTTTCAGTGCCCTAAGACAATTAAGATAGTTCTACTACCTTTTAAAGGAAAAGTAGGCCAGCTTGCATGGGGGAGGGTTTCAAGACATCTTTCCTATCTCAGGTGTTATTAGCCACTTTTGAATGACTCTTGTTACCCAAACATCTTCTCTATTTCCTCAGTGCATTAACTCAGAGTTTCAGCCCTTTACATCTTCCGCTTTCTTTTGTTTTAGAACACAGGTGGTCACGCCATCCCCGACTTCTCAGGAGAGGAGGTGAAAAGCACCAAAGGGAAGTGGGGATTGCTAGTAGGTTTCTGGGCTGAAGGGTCTTACTAGAAACAGGTTTGCACAAACCCATCAGCATGGGAGGTATTACACAAGCACACAGCAATAACACAGAGGCTATTAGTGATAACTCTCCCCATAGCCGGTGCAGGCTCAATGTGGTGTAACAAACATGAATTGTACATGTAAGGAGTGATATAACAAACAATATAAATCAACATGGTATTGTAAAAGATTTCCAGAAGTCCTAGAAAGAGAGTATGTAAACAGCAGTCACACATACGCCTTCTTCAGCAGCCAAGATGTAGTTCAAAACTAATCTATTGTCCATTGTCCATATGATCCCAGCAAATTTTTGAAGTCCTGCAACAGTCTTTTTATATGTTAGGGAATCCAATGTTTCCTGCAGATTTTGAAGTCCTGCAACAGTCTTATCATGTCTCAAAAAATCCAATGATTGCTGAGGGTTTTGAAGTCCTACAACAGTCTTATCATGTCTCAGAGAATCCAATGATTGCTGAGGGTTTTCAAGTCCTACAACAATCTTATCATGTCTCAGAAATCTAATGATTCCTGAGGGTTTTCAAGTCCTACAACAGTCTTATCATGTCTCAGAGGATCCAATGATTGCTGAGGGTTTTCAAGTCCTGCAACAGTCTTATCATGTCTCAGAGGATCCAATGATTGCTGAGGGTTTTCAAGTCCTGCAACAGTCTTATCATGTCTCAGAGGATCTAATGATTCCTGAGGGTTTTCAAGTCCTGCAACAGTCTTGTCATGTCTCAGAGAATCCAATGATTGCTGAGGGTTTTCAAGTCCTGCAACAGTCTTCTCATGTCTCAGAGAATCCAATGATTGCTGAGGGTTTTCAAGTCCTGCAACAGTCTTATCATGTCTCAGAGAATCCAATGATTGCTGAGGGTTTTCAAGTCCTGCAACCGTCTTATCATGTCTCAGAGGATCCAATGATTGCTGAGGGTTTTCAAGTCCTACAACAGTCTTATCATGTCTCAGAGAATCCAATGATTGCTGAGGGCTTTCAAGTCCTACAACAGTCTTATCATGTCTCAGAGAATCTAATGATTCCTGAGGGTTTCCAAGTCCTGCAACAGTCTTCTCATGTCTCAGAGAATCCAATGATTGCTGAGGGTTTTCAAGTCCTGCAACAGTCTTATCATGTCTCAGTTTTAAAGTCCAACAATTTTTTATGTTCATGAGTCAAACGCCATAACTGCCATGCTTTTTCAGTGGCGGGCACAGTCAGTGACAGAACCACCCAATTTTTCTTGGATCTTCTTCGTTTCAAGGGTCTGCTCTGTCTCTCTCCAATGGACAAGGCAAATATGGTTCATTGGCACCCATCTGATTCCTTCTCCATCGGTAGAGATACAAGCAAACCCTCTCCCCCAAGTAGTTAGCCTATCTGGTTCCTTCCATTCACCACTTTCTGGGTCTCTCCACATCATCTGGCAATTATTTAAAATAGTGGAGCTGCTCGCACTGGACACTGCCCTTCCGGTGGGTTATAAAACCTGTCTGCCGGAGCCAGTGCATCTTTGTCTGAAGTTAATGTCTTTGTCAAGAAGTTAATAGTATAAAGAGCTAGATTTAGAAGTTCTCTCAGGTTACCTGTGACTCCCCCTTTCTTTTGCTTTTGGAGGAGCGTCTTAATGTCTCTATTTCTCCTCACTACTATTGCCTGTCCTTGCGGATTAAAGGATATGCCAGTGGTGTGTAAAATCTTATACTATGCACAAAAGTGTGCAAAATGTTTAGAAATATATGCAGGTCCATTGTCTGTTTTTATTGCTTGTAGCATACCCATAATTGCAAATGCTTGGATAAGGAATCAATGACCACTCAGGCTGTCTCTTTTACTGCTGTATTGCAAAAGTGAATCCTGAAAAGGTGTCTACCACAATATGGATAAAAGACAGATGATCAAAAGATTTATAATGGGTCACATCCATTTGTCAGATTTTATTGGGTTTCAAACCAAGAAGGTTCTTCCCTGGAGGCAGTGTAGGAGAAAGGAAAGGAAGGCAAGCTGTATAGGCTTTTACTATGCTCCTAGCTTCCTCTCTTATTATTCCAAATTGTAAATGTAAAGCTTGAGCACCTGATGATATTTAGAATGCGATTTCTGGGCTTCTTGAAATAAAGGAGTATTGACCAACATGGTTAGAAGGCTATCTGTCTTTGAATTACTATCAAAAATAGGACCTGGAAATCCACTATGAGAGTGGACATGCAAAATATAAACTTACCTGGATGTTTTCTCCCTTGCTCTTGAAGTTCCTTAAAGAGCTGATATATATTAGAGGCTACAAATTTTATTTGGGCTATGGCAATTCTTTGTACCACACCTACTGAATAGGCCAAATCAGATATTATGTTTCTATCTCCTGAATAATAAGTAAGAACTAGAATGATTGCATACAATTTATTCTGCTGAGTGGACTGAAAAAGAGTTCTGACTATTCTCTTTATAGTGAAGTCATGAGAATATACAACGCAAATATTATGTTTTGATGCATCTGTAAAGATAGTTAGTCCTTTAAGAGGAATTTTAGAAACTTTTCTTCAAGAATCCATCACCAATTATGTAATACTCTGGTTATCTTTAATGGAGACCTGTGTGTAAAATTTGGAGTTGTGGCCAATAAAATTTGCCACTCTGGGATGGTCTCACAGCACACATTAATTTGTGCATTAGTATAAAAGGTGTATATCTTGTCAGGTCTTATCCCAGATAATTGTACTGCTCACTTAATGGCCTTTAATAAAATTCTAGCCACAAGCACTGGGTAAGGAGTAAGGCTTTGTTCTGGTTGTGCTGGGAGGTTCACCCACTCTATCACACTGTCTCCTTGATGAAGGACTGCTGTGGGTGCTTCTTTCGTAGCAAAAACTGATATTTCCAAGAGTTTTTGAGTAACTCAACCACATTGGATAAAGCCAGTTCAACTTCTCTCAAAGCCTCTTGAGTTTCTTTTGTAAGCTGGCATGGTGAGTTTAAAGCACTATCTCCCCTTAAAATGTCATATAATGGTTGCAATTGATAGGTAGTCAAACCCAACACTGGACACATCCATTGGCTATCTCCTATCAATTTCTGAAAGTCATTTGAGGTGTTTAGCTTCTCTGTTCTTAAGGACAGCTTTTGTACTATAAGCACCTTAGGTATACTTCATATCCTAAATATGGAAAAGGAGCATGTCTTTGAATTTTTCTGGAGCTATGTGCAATTTGTAGCTCCTTAGTGTTTCTATGGTTTTTTGTAGACATGCTTCTAACATTTGTTCCTCAGGTGCACATCCCAATATATCATCCACGTAATGTAATAATATTACTTTTGGAAATACTTTTCTTACTGGAGTAAGAGCAGCAGCAACATACATTTGATACATAGTAGGGCTGTTTTTCATTTCCTGTGACAAAACTGTCCATTCATTTCTTTTATAAGGCTCAGCTAAGTTAATGCATTGAAAAGGCACTCCTCATCCAGAGGGATAGACTAGAAACAATCCTTAAAGTCTATAACCTAAAGAGGCCATTTTCTAGGCAATTGAGTAGGAGATGGAAGTCTAGCCTGAAGAGTTCCCATAGTTTCCATCTGTTCATTTACTTTTCTTAAATCAGTCAATATCCTCCATTTTCCAGATTTCTTTCTTAGAACAAATACTGGGGAATTCCAAGGACTTAGAGAAGGTTGTAAATGCCCTTGTTCAAGCTGCTCCTGTACTATATCTAATAAGGCCTAAATTTTATCGCTACTTAAGGGACACTCTTCTATCCATATGGATGTATCAGTTTTCCACTGGATAGGAACAGGTGAAAATGTTGTCAGGCCTTCAACAGCAGCCCTGCCTAAAAAACCGAAGTACTCATTTGTAATCCTAATTGTTGTAAAACATTTCTTCCCCACAGATTGATGGGGATTTTTTCAACTATAAGCAAGAGTAACAACTCCGGTTTTGCCTTCAAAAATCCATCTCATACGAGCAGCACTAACTTCAGTGCTATTGATTCTCCTACTCCAAACATATAGGTGTCTTCTTTAATCTTTGGCCAGTGACTGGGCCAGCTGGCATCGCTAATGACTGTATGATCTGCACCAGTGTCTACCAATCCTTCTAATGGTAAGCCATTTATATAGATCGTGAGCATAGGTCAGTCAGCTGTCACAGCTGCTGTCCAGTATATTCCTGGATTTTGTGGTCTGGAGTCAGAATCTGGGTGACTATCACCAGGTTGCTTATTAGGATTCTGTATCAGTAAACCTGATGCTACTAAGTCTCCTGGGTGATAAGTCACATATTGTCTACCTGTATTAGTGACTGGGATATTATCTACACATTCCCCAGTTTCCCATATCAGTGTATGGATGAACACTGTTTTGTAAGTGCTCTCAGGAGGTGAAATGGTCAAGCCTACTGTGCCTGGAGGCAAGGAATCCACAGGCTGGAGAGGAACAGATTTCACCTGTCCAGGGGTTTCTCAGTTGTTCCAGCTGCATACAATTCTATTCTCCCCAATTGTAATCCCTTTCTCCCATCATATGGCTTCCTGGTTGATTGGTCATGTCTGGGTACTGAATTTCTAGGCACTCTCTGGGTGCACCATTGGCTGTCATCACGCCTCAAGTATTTTTTGCCTTGAACCCTAGGGCTGGGCCCCTCATCCTGTTTCCCTGAATCAGTCTACATCCTGATGCCCAATGTAAGCCTTTTGCATTTTGGACATGGGGTATTGGGTCTTGTTCTCCCACCCTGTTTTCTCACTTTGTCTCTATGCCAACATTGAGCTTTCAGATGCCCTACTTTACCACACTGAAAGCATTGACGAATCTTTCTGGAAGTTCCTTGCCAGAAGGGACCCTGTCTTTCCATGTTAGGATTTTGGGAAGTTCGCATCATAACCTGGCTATAAAAGGCATTTGTGCCCACTTTGGCACAGCATCTTATGATCTCCTCTAAAGGAGCATCCTTGCACAGTCCTACTATAATTCTTCTACAAACCTCATTAGCATTTTCTTTAGCAAGTTGCCTTATCATAATGTCTGTTGCTGCATTTTTACCATTAGTATGTGTGATAGCTCTCTGCAAATGTCCCACAAAATCAGCAAAGGGTTCATTTGGTCCTTGTGCAATTTTTGTGAAGGCCTCACCCTTGTCATTTTTACTGGGGAGAAAAGCCCATCAATAGCAGCAGCAGCAATTTGCTCATATGCTGCTATGTGGTAATTAATCTGTACTGAAATTTCTGCATAAGAACCTACACCTGTTAGTTGGTCACAGGTGATTGGAGGATTAACTCCACTTTGACTATTTTGTTGGGCTTATATCCTACAGAGCTCATTATACTCAGAAAGCCACAAGTTTTGTCCAGGTTCTAAGCATGTCTTTGGCATAGAGTTCCAGTCTCCAGGGGTTAAGACTTCATAAGCCAAATTCTGTAATTACATCTTAACATAAGCTGATGTAGCCCCATAAAGAGTGCAAGCCTTTTTCAGGTCTTTGAGGCTTTCTACATCAAAAGGCGTGAATCTTCTACTTTCTTGACCTGAAGAGTTAAACTGTTGAATCACAGGATACATTTCTATTCTCAAATCAGCAAAATTTTGCCCTTCTGTGGCTTTAAGTTCTGCCTTTTGCAATCTAGTCATAGGAGGGGGTGATTGTTGGCGGGGAGGTGCTGATGATATCACTGCCCCTCCCACTATTCCTCCTCTCTTCATTCGGGAAGTAGAGTTGGTGGGAGAGGGTCAGGAATCTGCTTCATAGGCGGGGTTGAAGCTGCCTTGTGAGAGCGAGAATCCCCTCGCCATTCACCACGCCCTTCATCCTCACTTAAAGCCTCATGCCTTCTGGTGATATTTCCATTAATCTGTTCTTTGTCCTCTTCTTTTTCCTCACACTTCCTCATTTGGCTGTTCTTAAAAGTTTTCTTTTTTCTATAACTTGCAGGATTCTTTAAGGCTAATTGTATTGTGTTATATACATATACATATATATATATATATATATATATAGAATGTTTCCTTGGAAATTTAATGAGGACCTTTATCATTGTAGTATTCACATAGTTGATCTCCTACTAGTTTCCAATTATCTGCCTCTATTTCTTCTTCCTTTAAGAACCAAGGGGACATGCGTTCTAATGTACCCAAGAGTCCATCGATCTGCTTCCAAGTTACAATTAAGCCTTGTCCCTGGATCAACTTAAGTATGCCTGGGGTGGGAGTGGGGGTGGGCATGGGGCTGGGGCTGGAGAAGAATCTTTTCCCAACATTTGCCCCATTTCAGCTAGAAAAGGTTACTAGTTTAGCCCTTAACAAAGTAAGTTCCATGTTTGTCTATTAAAATACTCACTTTATACCCGGTCACCGGAGACTTCTTCAGTGAAATTAGGGTTCTTGGTCCACACATTGGTCACCAAATGTGAAGTCCAGGTTAGTCCCCTGGATACCTTAGAATCAGCCGGAGTCAAGATAAACAAAAGTCCTTGGTCTTTATTCTTGGTCTTTAAGGGTAGAAGTTAAGGGGATGGATGCAGGATCTCCTTGACCTCCTTCTCCTCATCTATCGCCCAAGTGACTCTGGCTTGTCTTACTCCACCCCCTAATTCTTCCCACAATTCTCTGTATACACCAATCATCGAGCCAGCACAGGATAGTAGAACGGGCCATTTTCCAAGCATCTGCTAATATTGTCCAATTGGTAATTAGCCTTAAGTGCTCGATAGTCCGACCTAAGTGCATCAATTCAAGAGTTTCAGTCCTTTACAAAAGTCATATTGTAAATATGTAATATAGTGTTAGATTTATACTTCTCTTAAATTAATTCTGTGTCTGAAGTTCACAAAAGAAACGAAATGTTTTATAGGGAGCAGAATGACACCCAGGGAGTTATTCTGCAGGCTTAGGTAAAGCCAGAAGATTCTCAAAGAGCCCAAGGTCACTTAAAGGGAAGCTGTCAAAAGCAGACAAACTTACTTTTAGTATCTTTTTCTCCCAAGTAATGAGTGCCTTCATAATTGTCCTTATGGTTGCCTTGCTTCTCATACTAATGTAAGATATCTATGCCTTTGTCTTTGAAGAGCATCTTAAAATACAAACATTTCTTGACATTTTTCAGTCTACTAAAATGTATTTGATCTATGTTCTTTTCTTTCTGGATGTTTTTTCCTATTGACAATTAATAAATTAATTCACTATAATGTAATAATGCGTAATTACAGTTTTGTACCATTTGTCTCATCATAGTGTAGAGTATGTTGTGTTTGTGTGTGGGACGGTTAGGGTGGGAAGAGGCCAAGACAAATAAGTTTTGAAAGACTATAAGAGTAGAATATAAGCTATAGAAAAACTTTGAGTGTAAGCCCAGGGATCCAAGAGTATTCTAGCTAAATTTCCAGAAGATTTTATCATTAGAGTTTGTTTTATAGGTCCTGATTTTTTGGCAGATGGGTATTACAGATGGGAAGACATGGAGGAATTGAAATGACCTGATAAGATCAGGACTCCTTAAAGAAAAAAGGGGATCATAGATTAATGCATTCTATTTACATAATTCATATTTGCATTTTAAAAGAGACTTTATGAAAACACTTCCTTCATTCAAAGGAATGACACTAATAGGTGGAAGTCATTAGGTATGGTTCTGTTGGAAAGAAGCCCTTTTGGTTTCTTGTAGATCTGATAATAATGGTGTTAATAATATTTGACACATACATAGTGATTTAAGCTTTGCAAAGCACTTTACATACATTATCTCATTTGCTCCGAAAAACTACCCTGTAGTGGTGGTGCTATTATTACTCCCATTTTTATAGTTGAGGAAACTGAGGCTGAGAGGCTAAATAACCTGCCCAGAATTATATAGTGAATAAATGTCTGAGGCAGGATTGGAATTCAGGTCTTTCTGACTTAAATATAGTGCTTAATGCACTACTTCATGCTTCATATTGATAGGACGTTAGATATAGCATAAGGAAACATCAACTGGCAAGTTTTCATAGTATCAATTGGATTCAGCCCCATAATAACTATTTATAAATTGCAAGTCAAAAATGGCTTCCCATGTAAAGACCTTAGGTAGGAAAAATTGGTAGTATGGCCTTGTTCAGTTAAGTCTTTGTTCCCCCACAGAGACTTTAATACAGGCACATGTTTGACAGTCAGATGAAATAATTTTTCTATTCAGAGGTTTTATAAATATTTTCATCTCTTCATTATTCATTCCAATACTGTAAAATGACTTGTTTTGATTTTTTTTTAAAGTGGGTGGCACTTTTACATGTTGCTTGATTGGCTTGTTAAAACTGGTATTTCATTACTGTCTTTTTCCCTCTGAGGGGATACTTGAGGAAAAAGGTGTTGAAATAATTACTTGGCAAAATTCTGTCATTTTCACTGTTTTTTGGTTTTTTTTTGGAAAAATTCCTATCAACCAGACAATATAAAAATTGATGAAATGATAAATGTAAAGAACTTGAATATAGTGCTGTTAGCTTTGTCTGACTGAAAATATGGAAGAAACACTGCTTTTCATTAGCTACATTTTGAAGTTAATGGTCCTTTCACTTGATATTGATAGTGATGCTTATTACCATAAAAATAGACCCAAATATCATTTTTAGAAAACTGAAACTGAACTGATTAACTTAGAGAATGAAATATGTAATATCACATCTTCTAAAAAATGTACAATATTGACAGAAACAGAATGACAAGTAGACCCTGCCTTTTTAAAAATCTAATGATAATATTTTTAAGTTATTTCATTTCTTTAAAAAAAAAACCCAAAACTAATTTCTCTGAATTCAGGAGGACCTGAGTTCAAGTCTGGTCTCAGATACTTAACACTTCCTAGCTGTGTGATCCTTAAGCCCAATTGCCTCAGCAAAAACAGCAACAACAAACTAACTTCAAGAATTGGGAAAAAATGAAATTAGTTTTGATCCCATTTGCCAAAACCACACCTGACAATATTATTAGAGGTTGGCCTTCCTTTCTTTATTCCTTTCTTCTTTCCTTCTCTTCTCCTTCCCCATTCTCATTAGTGTCTTTTGATGTAGAAATAACATATTCATATATTTGACAAGGCAAGGTTTGAAAAAATGATTCCATCAGTTTTATATGTGTATATTATATAAAATTATTTTTAGATCCATGTATATAAATGCTACTGGCTAAGGAAGGCCCATATTAATTTCAAAGAAAACATAAATCTTTTGTACCTATCAAGAATGAACCGAGACAGAGCTTTGCCAATCTTTTTCCTGTTAAAAAATAGAGACAGTGCTTAGTGTATTTTAGCTTCAGGACTTGTACAAACTGGCTGGCAACTAGCACATGATTCTTTTATGAATACTGTATAAAAATTTCTTTGAAATATTTTTGCTTGAGGCCATTTTACTTCCATGAAAAAGTGATAAATAATTTATAAAATTAGGTATGAATATCAGATGATAAAACTTTCATTTCCCATTGGAAAGTAAAATTAGTGGCATCAAGCTATCCATCAGAACCAATGTAACTCTGACAAGGGGAACAAGTTGAGAATGGGGATCTTATGCTTATGAATGAGTTCAATTCTAAAAAAAAAAGTTACTTTCTTCTATAAATTCATTAAAGAGAAATTTTCTAATGTAATATGGGGCTTTTATAATTTGAATTTTGAGAAAAAAATTGACTTTGGTGTATTATTATTTTATTTATGATAACAGTTTTTTTGTTGTTGGAGGAGGTCAATAGAACTATAAAAGTACTCAGGAGTGTTGTATTACTCTCAGTATGTGTTAAAAAAAAAAAAGAAACTGGACTAAGAAATTATTTTAAAGGCTAGAGGGATTCCTGTGGGCATGAATATTAGGATGAATTTGTCTCCTACTATTCTTATCCTTCTCCAACCAATACTATTACAAATAACTCATTGTCTTTGATTATAGGTATGGGTTTATTTGGACAATTTTTATCCTTGAAGTCTTCTCAATAATAATTTTATAGTTTATTTTGCTCCCACCCAATATTCTCTCTGGGAAAAATACAATCTAATTCATTTCTAGTTCTCCTAAGAATATTTACTTTTCCTTTAAGCATTAAGCTTAGGAGACATAGAACACAGTATTATTTAATATTCAGGTAAAACAGAAAAGTTTTTTTTATCTTGAAAAGCAAGAATACAGTTGTAGCCTGCAGTTTGCTATTTTGTCCCAAGTGGCTGAATCTTATAGAATCCACAAAGTGTAATTATTACAACAAATTAATTAAATGAATGAGCTTGGTGGATGGCAAAAATCATTTTCTCTGGTCTGAAGTTCACTCCCTTACTCTGTTATCCATATACCTGGTTTGCATCCTATCTCTTAGTTCTTGATCCTGTCTCTCCTATTACCAATTGATACCAACAGATTTCTGTGGCTTTCATAGTTCTTGGATTTGATAGGTTAACCACAGAGCCATCATGAACACCTCAGCCTTTGCTGTTTCTACCACTTTTTCTTCTTGCTACAATAGCCTCTCAGACCTATCTGTCTTCCTTATGGCTCACTCACTTTCCCAGAAGTCACTTATACTGTTTTAATGAGCATAATTATATGGTTTTTCCATTCTTTAGATGGGAAAATTCCCCTTAGAAATGATTGAATTATTATGTCAAAAGTCATATTCATATGTAATATATATCCATATATACGATATATATCCACATCCCATACTTGCTATACTGAGAGCTGTTGGGATAACATTGTCAGACCTGAATTTTGGGGATGCACTAATAAGCCTGTGAACCCAATTAAAATGCATATAATCCTTAATTTAACTAAAAAAAATCCTAATATTATCTTGATCCTCCCCTCATATTTGTACCATCTTGTTCCAGCTTCTTCCAACTTCTATATAGCATTTATTGTTTGCATAATTCATTGGTGGCATTTAAACATATATTACTTTTGCCTGCTTTTCTATTATCTTAAAGGATAATTTGAGTCTTTTCCATATTGTTTGTCCAGCAAGAATGTGAATTGTCCTATTCCTTGGATTGCTATTTTATTTTACTATTATATTTTATTAAGGTGTAGTTGGTGCTCAATAAATATTTGTCGATTTGATTTGAAAAACTCCTTTTGAAAATATAACATCTCTTGCCTTAACAAGATAATGTAAAACCCTATTTTGGAGGGAGGGGAACATATGCAAGAAACTTCTTGCATATGTTTCCCTCCTCCCCTCCCCAGGAAAAGGATTCCTAGGCAAAATTTTTAGGTCCTTTGGAGGCAGTTATCAGCTATCTAGAAAACAAGCCCTGCTTCTCAGAAAACTTGTTTATTAGGAGCAGGTCATGCCAGACTAACCTCATTTCATTGTTTGACAGGGTTAATAGACTTGTAGATTGATCAAGTGAATTTCAAAAATGTAGTACACCTGGATTTCAGTGAGGCATTTGACAAAGTCTCTCATGATATTCTTGTGTACAAGATGGAGTGAAGGTGGCTAAATAATCAGTTTGGAGAAGATGAATAATGTTGTAAAAAGTGGTACTACCATATATCTAGAGATCTAAGTTTACAAACCTCAATTTTTCACTTTCCTTTACTTTTCTCCCATAAAATTAGTTTCCAATTCTTATTGATTAAATCTTAGAAACATCTCACATCTGCAAAACCCTCACCAACCAATCTCTTTCCACTATAATGCAATAGAATGGATTATTGCAGTATTTACCTAATTGGATTCCTCATTTCCAATCAGGGGATTAAAAGTCTGTGATCTGTGAATTTTTTTTTAAATTTTGATAATTGGATTTTAATATTATTGGTTTCCTTTGTAATCATGTGTTTTGTTTTATGCATTTAAAAACATCCTAAGAAATGATCTACAGATTTTATTAGTGTGTCAAAGGTTAAGGAATCCTCAATCTAGCTTCTCCTTTCTCCAATTCATTCTCTACATATCTACCACAGTGATATTCCATACCTCTGATCATATCACTAATTTGCTCAGTAAATTCCTATGGTTCCCTATTATTCCCTCTAGGATCAAAGATGAACTCTTTTTTTTTTTTTTTTTTTGTTATTTATATTCCTTCACTATTTAGCAAACATTAAAAACAAACAAATAAATAAATAAAAGGCAGCCCTATTCACAAGAACTACAGCAAATAATGTTGAGCAGATAATGAAATTTTCTTCTTGTTCTTTTCTCTCCCTCCTTCTTTCTCTTCTTCCCTCCTTCCTTCTCTCTCTCCTCCAATGGGTATCTTCATACCAGTCTTCTTTTTACCATCTCCAGTCTCCACCTCTGATTTGCGACTGAGTCCTTAATATGGGGCCCTGGAATTCTGATCAGGTAAGAATAGTCCTGATTGCTCCTTCCTCTTCTATTTCATACTCTGCAAACAATAGTTAAATCCTTTCCTAACTTCTCTCTTTCCAATCTTGGCTCTGAAAAGAACAATCATTTCAGTACTATAATTCCTGGAAAAAATAAGTAAATTTTTGTCTGAAAGCTCCATTTCATGGTCCTTGTAGCTCCCCAAATCCCAAATCACTCTCTTTGGCTATCACCTCTTCTATGTGTTCTATGTATTTTCTTAGGCTATTAGATTTTAATTTCTGGAGGGTAATGATTCTTACTTTTTAAATTTGTATCAAGTCAGGGATGACTCCAAGCTTGTAAACTAAGACAAATAGAAGGATGATGCCCCATTAACATAAATTAGAAAGTTTGGAGGAGAAATGGTTTTGGAGAAAGATGGGTTCTGTTTGACATCCAGGTGGAGATATCAAGCAGGTAATTGGTAATAAAGGAATGGATGAAATTCAGAAGAGAGATTAGGATTACATCGTATTAGGGGCTCTACTAGAAGAATTAATGAGATCTTTGAAGAAGAGATTGTAAAGAATGAAAATAGATCAGGACAAGCTTTGGAGAACTTCTATACTTAGTGTATGGTAAGGGGTGTTAAGATGTAGGGTAGGGGATGATAATTGATTAAAGGATATCAAGATAGAACAATCAGATGGTTAGGCGGAGAACCAAGAGAATGAATTCAAGTTCCTTAAAAGCAAAGCTATTATGTCTTTATATCAACAGCACCTATTACAGTGCCTGGCAGGATATTAAGCACTTATTAAATGCTTACTGAATTGCACTGAACCAAGAAAGATCAGTGTCATAGAAGGCAAAGGAAAAGAGAGTGTCAAAGGAGAGGGCATGTTTAACAATGTCAAAAGCTGTGTAGAGGTGAAAAAGAATGAGATCTAAGAAAAGACCTGCATAATCTGGATTATGCAGCTGTGATCATTGATAGTCTTAGAGGGATCAGTTTCAGTCTGATAAGTGGGATAGGAAGCCAGATTTCAAAGGGATTGCTTAAGGGGTGTATGTGTGTATGTGATGGAGAAAATGGTGGTAACAAGTATAGACAAGCTTTTCTAGCAGGTTGGCTGTGAGATGGAGTTCAATCCAATTTCATTCTTGGTTTCAACTTCTCTCTAAAACAACCTAAAGTACCAAAAGTAAGTTTCTTGTCTCAGTTTACACATTTGTAAAATAGTATTGAAAATCTCTGTTTTATCTAAAGAAAGTTAGTTAATTGCTGGGTTGTGTATCCACAAAGTTTAAATCGTAATGGCAATGTAATGTTCAAGAACCATATTATTTTTTCCCCATTAGGAGGTGGCGAGAAGTTCTGAAATATTAGACCCATAAACATGGCTATGATCTATGCCTGAGAAAACAACCCTGCCAAATATGGTAATGAAAATTTTAAAAGTTTCTTGAGGGAAAAATAGATGACTTTTCCCACATAATACACATTCAGCAAGGAGTTGTGATTTCAGCAGCAGGGGATTCTCAATGTGGAAATTCTATCAATCTCAAATCTCAATTCTCTTGTGACTTAAGTGTCGGTGGCCTGAAGTGCATTAAAGTTACGGTCACATTGCTAGTTGTCAGAGATTGGGTTTGAACTAAGTGTGCCTGACTCCAAACTTTCCTCTCTATCCACTCTGCCAGACTGTTTTGTTTTTACAGTGAATATTATTTATTTTACATTAAATATCACTACAAAATAAAGACTTGTTCTTCTAAAGATAAGGCTGCTGTTACTTAAAAGTCTTTAGGTTCGAAATGTGATGTGTTCCTCCAGTAGAGATGATAAATTTATATGGGTTGCTGTTGGCGGGTTTGTAATTGGTACTATTTTCTTGTTTTTGAGGAAGACCCCAGAAAAACATAACTGAGTCTGGGAGCATGGATAATCCACTCTCACTTCACTCTGTCTTAATTTTTGTGTTTGTTTGTTAATTCCCACTGCATTTTTTTCTTCTCCAAGGAAGAGGAAAAAATAGGCAAAATGGGTCATTTACCTTTTAAAGCCGTACTCTGCGGCTCAGCTCGGAAGTTAATATTTTGAAATGTTGGAATTGCGATTACTAACAGTTACTGGGCGCGTGAGAAAGAACTGGCCAAGCTCGGATCTAAATAACTTTCTCCAGGGTCCCAGTGGGGATTTGGGAGGAAGAAAAGGCGTCTGGAAGCTCAAGGAGGGCGAAGAGCTGTGGCCGTAGGGGTGTCCGCATCCCCGGCGCCTCCCCAGCTGTCCCCCTCGCGCCGCGTCGCAGGGAGCCGGGGCGGGGGACAGGCACGAAGCCTAAGCGCAGCTCCCCGCCCCTCCTTGCCTCCCCTAGCCTCGTCTTGCTGCCCGGACCCGCCCACGTGGGGCCGCAGCCCATCGAATGGCTCGGTGCAACGTGGTGGCGGCGGCTGCGCGGGCTCTTCCGGCCTCCGCCGTTTCCTGCAAAGCAGAAGCCCCCACCCCTTGCCCGGCCCCTTGTCTCCTCTAGCCTGCGACCCCAGCAGTTTCCCCGGCTCGGCCCAGCTTAGCGCGGCCCGGCTGAGCGCAAGGCTCTGGTTAGTTGCCTCCGCAGGCATCATGAGAGCGCTGCTTTCCCAGTTGCTGCTCTTGCTCCTGCTAGCTCCCGGAACCTGGGCTAGCGTATCCATCCCTTCGCCCAAGCAGCAGCCGCAGCCGCAGCCGCCCGTGCCCCCGGAGATAAGCGCCGGGTCGGGGCCAGGGAATGCCACTCTGCTGGAAGGAGAGACGGCGGTGGGCGGCAGCGGCAACCGCAGTGAAACCTTGGTGACCCGCATCTCCAGCCTGCTCCGGGACCTGCCCACCCTCAAGGCGGCCGTGATCGTGGCGTGCGCCTTCACCTCCTTCCTCATCGCCTGCCTGCTGCTCCGGGTGTTCAGGTAGCTTAGCCGCAGCCGGTGCTCGGGCCGGCTCTCCCGGGCCCCCTTCCCCTCTCCTCAGCCCCGCTTCTCTTCTCATGCCAAGTGATGAGGGGTGTTCTAGGAGAGGGCCTTGGAAAGCACCGGCAGAGTCTGCGCCCTTGATCCTGGAGATGCTCACGGGCCGTCACAGCTGGGCAACAGCTGTCATAATTAATTTGAGAAATAACAGGTCATATGCTTGGTTTTCCAAGGAAATCTTGACTTTTTGCTCTAGCGTAACTGTAGCAAATTAAGATCCCCGTGGATCTTAATTTGTGGTGTAGTCGATGTTTCATTGCAGTGGCGTCTCGATTTTTGTACGTTTTGTCAGAAACTTTAGGACTACTCCTTCAGCGCTTTGGGCCTCAGTTCCCCCTTGTGGGAAAAGACGCGGAACTCCAGGCTTTCTTCAGGCTCTCAAATGCAGTGATTTTGGTGACCTTTTTGCTTTCTCTATCCTCCATCCCCCCATTTTAGTATTTCAATTGATATCCTTCCTCATCCAAAAAAAATCTGTCTTTAGGCATTTCTTTTTAGCTTCCGTTGTCTCCGACTTTGGTTTCTGATGCCTTTTTTTCCAGTCCACTTTTTACTTTCTGAGACGCGTTTGTGAACTGGAGTACACAGGTGCTGCTTCATTCCGGGTGTTATACTAGAGTTAGAGCAACGCCAAAGGGAATCATGAGATGTTTATATTCAAGTTGTGGCTCTGTGTGATGGGGCAGTCCCTTTCCCCTCTCCCCCTCTCCAAAGCAGATTTAAAAGCCACAGAAGGAACATTGGCTTTATAGTTAAAATAATCACAATAGCATTTATGTAGCACTTCTTTATCCCATTTGATCCTTGGGTTAAAACTGAAGCACAGAGTGAGGTCGAGGAATTTACCTGAGATGGCACAGTTGGTGCTAACTGTGAATTTGAACTCCTGACTCCAGGATCAGTTCTCTATATACTGTACTATATAGTTGCTTGTGGGAAGACTTGTACTTGAAATTCAAAATTGCTTACTTACTAGCTTTGCAATAGTACGAACTTTTCTGAGCTTATTTCCTCATCTATAAAGTGAGGATGACAATACTGGTGCTACTTATATCACAGGGATTTTTGTTTGTTTTAGTTTTTGCTTTGGTATCCTATGATATTTATTTATTACCATCACTTATAAACCACTTGTAAAATAAATTAACTAGAAGAGTATGAGTTACTCAAGGCCACTCAAGTAATATGTGCCCTTGACCTGACTTGATTCCAAGGCCTGTTTTCTACTAAACAATAAGGGTCTCTCATATTGGACCACAGATTTAGAGAGTGATGGGTTATCTAATCGAACCTTCTTATTTTACAATTGAGGAAACTGAAGCCCAGAGAAGTTAATGATCGATTTACCCAGGATTAAGCTAGAAAGCAATAGAGCTAGGATTTGAATCTAATTTCTTCCTTTCTTTTTGCTATTGGGATTAAGTAATTTGCTCAGGGTCAAACATCTAGGGATCTTTAAGTGTCTATGACTGAAATCGGGGTCTCCTGACTCCCAGACTGGTGTTCTGACCACTGGGCATTCTAGCTACCCCAAACTAGTTTCTTTTGACTCCAAATTCAACATCTTTCCAATGCCAAAAACTCCCATGGTTGTTACAGAGAGAAAGATAATAGTTGTACAAGTGCTTGCTGACCCTAAAATGCTATGTAAATATAAGCTATTAATTTATGATAACAGGATAGAGTAATTAGGATATAAATGAGACGTAAGTAAAAGTTGAGTAAATGAAATGGAATTGCACTCTAAGGAACTTTTAAATGAAAAATTTATAGATTTTAGGGCCAAGGTAATGGGTTGATTCTACTTCAGATTGCATATGTGATGTTGGTAATGGAAATAGGGACGATTATGTGTCTGAGAGCTCATGGAGAAGTTAATGTTCACTATGGGAATGGTATATCTGTGTGTGGCCACACAATAATTCGCTGAAGTAGCATTTTGTGTAATGGTTGCAAGATGTTGATCCTGCTTGGAGTGTAACAAATGTGTCTTGTTTCTCAGCTGAGTTTAGCTGCTCATAACCTGTGGAGGTCAGGATTTCATGGGTCATTTGTCTCCATTCTTGGGCTATCAAACAAACACTTTGATGTCTGTTGTATTCATAGGTGCATGTGTGAAACAAGAAACTTACTGAGCTTATGAGTGCCATCAACAGATGGGACAAACTTTGGTTGCAGATTTGGGGTCTTGGTGAAAACTTTTGTGATTCTTTGCTGCAGAACTTTGGGTAAAGAGTTTTCCTCATGGAGAAATAAAAATAAACAACACACTGTGTCCTAGAAGTAAAGGAGCCATGAAAAACAGGAGATGGGAAACCATAAATCCCAGAATTCTCCTGGCTTTCCAGTTAGAGAACTTAAGTGGCTAGAGAAACAGTTGTTTGGATATTTCAATTGTTAGTTGGACCAAAACAGAAAACCAAAGCCATAAGACTAAAAGAAAAAAAAAAGGAAATACTTTAACTCTTTAACCAGCATGCTCCTTGTTATTGCCCCAAGAATGGGAAATAGAATATAAACCAGCATGGTTCCAGATGTGAAAGGACTGCATATTTGAGTCAGGCAGCTTATTCTACAGACTAGAGAGGGGGTGGATTCTTGTTTACTTGGGAGTGGAATGATAAAAAGAGATTAGTTTTTCCAAGAAACAGCTGTCATGGCAAACTGATTAGTGTTTTTTCCTCCTCTAGACCATTTTTATTTGAGTTAGCTTCTGAACCTATACCTGTGGGCAAGAAGAATCTAATTAGTTATCTATGTTGGCAAAAAGGAGACTAACCATAAACTTAGTAAATCGAATACTCTTTACAATGCTACTTTTAGGAAATTCCTTTTCAATTTTCTTTAACTTGTATTCCATAAGGATGGTTTACATGGTTAATTATAAAGCTGAATTAGAATTTATGGCATAAATAAATGTGCCATTTTTTTCTTTTGGGGAAGAAGTAAATTGAAGGGTGGGGGTAGAAAATCCTTCACCTAGCACAACCTAAGTGCCTCTTTTCTAAGAGCTTTCCCTCTGCTCCATTCATATAAGCAAATACTTCATTCAAACTTTGTTACTCACTATCCCCATTTATATCCTGCATTTTTCTTTTGCTACTGTGGTTCTTGTTGAAAATCCCCTATTAGGACTTTAATGACCCAAATTCCACCTCCCTCATGAAACCTTTCTTCCTGCTTTTTTATCTGAAGGTTGGGATCTCTTCCTCCTAGTTTTAGCACTTCTACCATTTTATCTATTGTGCCTACAGTTATTATAGTAATACAGGTATTTGCTGTTTTCCCTAATAAATTGTTAGCTTCTTGAAGGCTTATTTCTTTTTATTTTTCCAAATCTACAAGTACAATGTTTTGTACATAGTAGGTATTGAATGAGTTGAAAAATAGAGATGATGTGGAGAAAAAAATGGAGATAGTATTTGTAAAATAGCAGATATCTCCAGTGAGTGAATTATCTCATTAAAAAAAAAAGGGCCTGAAGAAGAAAAAAAGAGGGATAAAAAAAAATTAGGTCACCTGGAGGCAGGGTGCCTTTGTTTTTGACCTTCTGAACGTCAAATAGTAGCTTTGAAGCTACCTTCTAAAAGTCACTTTTCCTCAGACTTTTCCCCCTAATAATTCTTTGCTTTTGTTCCTGGCATTGATATCATGGGTCAGAATTAGAGTTGGAAAGTACTTTAGAACTGCATCATTCTTTGCTCTTCTAGTGCCATAAGTTGTCTGTATATAAACTTAGCAGTTCTCCTGTTTTTTTCAAGGCTTGTAAGGTCTGATATGACTTGACCAAAGGTTCTATAAATAAGAAAAGTATTATCAGTCTCTGATTTACAAATGCCCAGCTTACAAACTATATATCTATAGAAATGATTACTTCCCTCCTGCCCTTTCTCATTGCTCCATAAACTGTGTGTTCAGATGTGAACCAAGGGAATGAACTGGGAAAAGCAAGATAGCCAAGGTAAACTGACCTCCTGGCAGGCTCCCAAGCAAATGGCCTGCCAAGAAGGTAACATTTCCCTTCTGAAGGAACTTCAGGAGCCAAACCTCCTCATTTTATAAATGAAGAAACTGAGGCTTAGGGAACTAAAGTGAAAATGAAAATAACTTGATACTAAATGTCAGTATGACCAGTAAGACTTAGTTCTCAATGGTTTACATTAAAATAAATGGCTTTTGAGGCACAAAATGTCATCACTCCACTCTTCAGAATTATTTGTCCCATTTACTTTCTGCTTAAATAGCTATATTTAATGTGTACTCTTATTCTTGTTTAACCACTTCTCTAGAAATCACTATAAATTTCTATCTGAAAGGAAAGTTTTCTTGGGTACTTGGATTTGGGGTGGGGCTGGGCAATATGGGTCAGCTGACATTTCCTGGTTTGGATCAGTGGCAAAACTTCAAGGCAAGATTTTTTTTTTTGTGGAGACTCTTGAGGCACTGGGAGTTCTGTTTAGACTGTGCACTAAGCAGAAGCTAAACAGTAAACAAAACAAAACATTCCCCACCCCTTACTCCCATCACCCTATCCCAAATAGACTAGTTGTTGCTTATAATTGTCATCTCAATTATAAGGGGGGGGAAGGGAATTCCTCTCAGTATCTTTGGTAACAAAAAGGAGCCCAGTTGACTATTTTTATGACTTTAAAGGAGAACATCAACATTTGATTTGTTTGCTGATCATGATAAAAAGTAGAACTGAAACTTTTGTTGAGTGTTTTATGTTTCATAATGCAATAAAGTATCATAATAGATAAAGTGCTGCTGGACTTGGAATCAACATGATTTGAATTCAAATCTTGCCTCAGACACTTATTAAATGCCCTTGATCTGCAAGGTGAGATTAATAATAGTATCTACTTCCTAGGATGATTATGGGGGAAAAGAAAGATATATAGGTAAAATACTTTGCAAAGCTTAAAGTGCTTTATAAAAGCTAACTACTATTATTAATGCGTAATGAGTAAAGGTGTTAAATTAACTGCATACAAATTAAAGTGAGAATATGTGCTTTTTAAATTACAAGTCATAAGAGTTCAACATCATTTCTTATTGCCCCAATGCTGCTTTTTCTAACCCATTTTTTTTGGTACTTTGTTTGACAGATTCAACTCAGCTTTAAAATACTAAACTCTCTTCTAGTACATTCAAATTATGATTTGATTTACCAAAATTTAATTTATATTTAACTTTTAAGGAACAGAAATGTCTTTTAAATTAAGGTATCCCTGTATCCAAAATAATTTAGAACAGAACATCTGCTTCCCTAGACCAGAGGCTCTTGAGCCTGGAGGGTCTAGATTTTTTCTTTCTTTTGAGACCTCACTGTATTTCATCTGCTTGGGTATTGAATTTCTTCATTACGTCAATAACATAAATTGAGTTTTATAGCCTTATAGTTATATATCTTATGCCAAGCTGTGGGTCTGCATGAAATGTCACTTTGGGTCTTCTTCCAATTGACAAGAGAAAATCCTCCCTTGAATTTGTTACGGAGTCTTTTGTTTTAATGTGGGTTTTGCCTTTATATCATCATAGCACATAATGTTTTTGGCCTTTAAGGACCTTGTTTGCGTTTATTTTGCAGACATAACATGAGGTATTATATATATAACATATATAGATGGAATAGATGGAAATAAATTCAGATTTTAGTTATATATTCTGTGGTCCAGAGAACTTGACCTCCTTACTATTCCTCTCACATGATACCCCATCTCCCAATTTTAGGTGTTTTCACTTATTGTCCCTCATGTTTGGAATTCTCTCTCCTTATCTCTGCCACCTTACTTCTCTGGTTTCCTTAAATCCCATCGAAAATTCTACCTTCTAGGAAGCTTTTCCCAATCTCCCATAATTGTCCTGCCTTTTCTGTTAATATATCCAAATTATCCTGTACATAGCTTGTTTGTTCATTTATTTGCATGTTATTCCCTTCCATTAAACTCCTCCAGAGAAGAAATTTTCTTTTGCCTTTTTTTATATACCTAATACTTAGCACAGTCTCTGATATATAGTAGACACTTAATAAATCTTTACTGACTCACTATGAAGGATTAAAAAAGAAGAGGATGAAAGGGCATTATAAGTAAGGATAAGTAAGGTGCGAGTAAAGGTTCAGATATAGAAAACATAAGACATTTCCAGGAGACTATGTGTAGACCCTTTTGGCTGGAATGGTAAGGATGGAGATGATGCTGGTAGATAAATGGAATAGATTTTAAACTAGATTGTGGAGGGCGCAGAATTTAGAATTCATTCTATAGATGATGGGGGACCACTGAAAATTCTGAGTAGGGCAACAAATAAAATCATCCAAGGGATGTATTAGCACAATTAATCAAATGACAGTGTCCTGTATGACTTGGAAACTGGAATTTCCCAGTACTTCAAAAAAAAAAAATGAACAGAATTTGTCAAATGATTAGATGAAGGTTTTCAGGGAAAGGGAGGGCTAAAAGGTGACTCTGAGGTGATTCCCTTTAAAGAAACAAACAAGTCACGAAGGAGAGTTGCCTTGGGAAGTTAGATAATGAGTTAAGTTTTAGGTCAGTTTGAAATCGGTAGAAATGCAGAGTAGATATTTGCAGATGTGAGGCTGGAGCCAGAAAACAGATCAAGGATGGAAATGGATCATTTCATAGAAACATAAATTTTTTAGCCGGAATCAACCTTTGAGATAATCTAGTACAACTTGTTTATTTTATAGTTGAAGTCCAAATATAGGTCCAAAGTGGTTAAGTGACTCCAGAGGTCACACAAGTAGTAAGTGTCAGAGCCAGGATTTGAACACAGTTCCTGACCCCAAATCCAGTGCTCTTCCCACAGCATGGTAGTATGGCATGGTGGTGATAGTTGAAGAATGGGAAAGGATGAAGTCTTCAAGTATGAGAAGAGAAGAGGGTTAAAAGATGAATTTTTCAAGGCTTTTCCTAGAATTGGTGATAGAGTGGGAAAAGCAGGTTGAAGGTAAAGGTATTTCTACAGTTGCTATATGGTCTGTTATTTAAGGTTCAGTGCTCCTGAGAGGTAATTTGTTGGTCATAACTGATAGAGAGCTGGCTTTGAAATCGGGAAGCCCTGTATTCTTGCTCTGCTAAAAACAGGTTAGCTGCGTGACACTGGACAGTTACCTAATCTCTCAATGTCCCAGAAAGCTCTTTAAGGTTACATTGCAGAGCAGGGTCCTTTGGAAAGAGAAACTTCCTCATTGAGATTTCCCTATACTTGGCTAATCACAAAAATGAAACATCCAGAATGGCATATAGTAAGATTATTACACCATGAAAGTGGACAGGTTACACTTTTGTTAAGGGTGGGGGTGGCTGGGGCAAAGACCAACTCCTAATACTTCTGCTTTTTAAAAATTCTCTTGAGAATGGTGTCCTAATTCTCTATTGGCATTTGCAAACAAAAGTACTCAGCCCTGTATAAATACAAGTGCAAACCTGGAGAAACTTGTCTAGCAGAAATTGTTATCACTCTTTTCCCTGTGACTCCTCTAACACATTAAACACAGAGGGTCACAAGGACCTGGCATGGTGATGGGAGGTGTTTGGAAAGATCTCATGAGAGCACTGAGAAGATATTTCCTGGAAGATTAATGGTGCAAGTGTATATCTGAATTCCAAAGGTTAAAGGAAGGAGAGTAATGGGGAGGGGATAGAGAGGGGAGAGGGGGGAGAAGAGAGAAGGAGAGGGGAAGAGAGAGAGGGAAGGAAAGAGAGGGGAAGAGTAAGAGGGGGAGGGAAGAGGAGAGAAGGGAAGGAGAAAGAGGGAGGGAGAGAAAAGGAGGAGGGAGAGAGAGACAGAGAGAGAGAGAGAGGGAGAGAGAGAAGAGGGGAGAGGGAGAGAGAAGAGAAAGGAAAGAGGGGGGAGAGGGAGAGAGAAGAGAAAGGAAAGAGGAGAGAGAGGGAGGAAAAGGAGGAAGAAAGACAGAGAAAGGGAGAGAAAGAGAGGAAGAGAGACAGAAAGGGAGGGAAAGAGAGAGAGAGAGAGATAGAGGGACGGAGAGAGAGAGAGGGAGGATAGGAGAGAGTGAGAGAGAGACAGAAAGAGGAGAGACAGAGAAAAGGAGGGAGGGAGATGGAAGGAAAGAGAAACAGAAAGGGAGAGAGAGGGAGAAAAAGAGAGACAGAGGGAGGGAGAGAGAAAGGGAGGATGAGAGGGAGTGAGAGAGAGAAAGACACAGAAAAAGCGAGAGACAAAGAAAGGAAGGGAAAGAGAAATAGAGAAAGGGAGATAGAGGGAGGAAAAGAGAGAGGGAGGGAGAGAGAGAGGGAGGATGAGAGGGAGTAAGAGAGAGAGACAGAGTAAGAGACAGAGAAAGGGAGGGAGGGAGAGAGAGAGAGAGGATGAGAGAGAGTGTGAGAGAGAGCTTTTATGTTTTAATTTGTTTGAAGTTATATTACCAATATTCTCTAAGAAGGAATAGTTGAGGGAACACTTTCCTCCCTTCATATCTTCTCCTTTCCTATTCCTCCCACTCCCCAAACCTAGTCTCTTCTCTAGCATATTGCCACTTCCCTGGTGCCAATAACAAGGTACAGTGGTGGGTCAAAAAAGGTTCAATGGTAAAGGATGTGACCTGAGGGTAATGACTTTGATGCACACAGTTGGGAACAATATACTTTTTGTGATCTAGGGAGATTTTGAAGCATAAAGATTTTCTTGGTATCCTTTTTGAAAGAAATCTTAAAGATCATTGTTTTGTATGTGTGGAGGGGAAAGGGAGGTTGGGCTTGTGATTTCATAGGTTCTAGGTGAGAACTCCCTTCCCCAGGATAGAACAGAATGCCTGCATTAATTATTAGAGATTATTCAATTTGTTCAGGGGACTTGAACTCAGGTCCTCCTGACTCATAGCATTTCATAATTAACATGTATGGAGTACTTTAAAGTTTGCAAAGTGACTTTATATGTATTATTTCATTTGATTCCCACAAAACTCCTTGATGTGAAGAACTACAATGCTATTACACTTTTTTTTTTTTTTTTTTTACAAATGAGAATGTCAGAAACTCTGAAAGTACTTGCCCAGGGTCCACAGAGAAGTTTTAGGGGTGAGATTTGAATCTTGGCTTTTCTGTCTCCCAAGTCCATTTGAATAATCCATCACATTCACTAATTCCTCAGAGAATTACATGCCTATAGATTGCTCCAAAGAACAAGGTTTCCTCCTTAAAATATGTGATGGGTCTGCAGAACTCTGGAGAATCCTTTCTTGTTCAACTTATTGGGGAGTAGTTATGGCTTAATTGTTTTTTGTTTTTCTTCCCCAATCCCCCAAATAGGAAGAAAATGTATGGTCCAACAGCAAAGTTGAAAATGTAAATAAGTTGATAATAGTAGAGAAATTTATGCTCTTATGGTAATGCCTTTGTGTTTGAATGAAATCTACTTAAGGCATTCTATTGAACTTGCTGGCTAGCAATCCAACCCACCTGCCATTGTAGTCCTAAAGGTTCAGGATTCAACTTTTGTTTATTTGGATTTTTGTGTAGTGTTTTCACCAGAGCAATAGCTGCCCTGGAAAATCTGATTACAGTAACAAATTATTTCTTGAGCAATATAATCTTGGGATACTTTTCCCACCTTCTTATCAAGTGTTCAGGAAATGTGTGTGTTGGGCTTGACACAACAGTGGGCTGTGACATTCCAGTTACACATACTCTCAAACATTGCTTTTTTTCATTGTCACAGACAGTGAGTTGAAAAGTCCCAGCAAAGTGACCTGTTCTCACCTATTGAAAAAAATCTGGCTTTAATCGGGTTAGGGTGAAATGGGGGGGAGGGTCTAGATAAAGAAGAAAATGATTGACAACCTTTGAAAGTGGTCACTATTTTTACAGTAGTCTTCAGTTTATGGATTATTAGCAGCACTGAATAACTAGCCAAATGAATGTTGTTTTAGTCTTAAATAATTTCCTTTTCTAGTTTAACCTCCTCTCATTTCTAGTAGCTTTACTTGTGTTACATAGTCACATTATCAGCAGGTGGAAGTATTTGACCTGAGTCTTAGTTACTGCCCACGATGCTGAGGTACTTAGTGATTTTTTTCTTTCCTGTTTTGGAGCATTATAGTATTTCAAGTTCTATTATAAACTGTTTTATGCTGCCAATAAAGTAGGTATGGATTAAAATGAATAATTATACTTTACATTTTTATAATTACTTATGCCTTTTCAAAATACTTGCATCTATTATTCATTCAACAAACATTAAGCATAGATTATGCAGGTATTAAATCACTACTGAGTTCAGGACACTGTATGACTGAAAAGTTTGAGAATACAATGATGTGGTCCTCCTTGTCTTTCATGAATTTATAGTCTAATAGAAGAGAAATGATACACTGTTACTATAATGCAAAGATAAAGAATTATCAGTGGGCAGCTCTGTCTCTTTGATCTCTAATTCTACACAAATGAGCTACATGTAGCACCACCTGCCAATCTTATATTTAATTTCTGCTCTTAATTTTTTTTTTTAATTGCATCAGGTGGGACCAGACAGCTTCTGGTAATTCTTGTCCCTTACTTGGTTTTAAAACCAATAATTTAAATTTAAATTACTTAATTTAAATAGTTTTAAAACTAAATTTTGCTGATCTGTGAGTGATATCTATCCTTTGAAAAACCCTTCTAGGTTTTAGAACTATTCAGGAAATTAGAAAGATTCTGAAAATGGCTGAGGCTGATTATAGGATGACCAAGAATAGGCACCAGTTTGCTTTGGTGGTTGAGGATATTCTGGTCTGGTACAATCTTAACTTATCATCATCATTTTAGACAGGCCATCTTTTGTGTTCAGATGTTTTATTAGAAGCCTTATTTGGATCTCTTTGTAAGACGGGTTGTGGAATAGTCACGCCTTTCCTTTCTTCTCTTCTAATTGGCAGCTAGCTGCTGAGGGGAAAAAAACCCCATATATTTTTAATTTGAGAAATATATGATAAGACTTCTGACTCCTGCTGGAATCTTGACTCTGCCAGTGCACAGCAGATTTTTCTATGTACTCTTTCAATCCAACTCTATTTTCTCCCCTTACTTGACATTACTTCCAGTTGAGCCACGGGCAAAAACTAGTCTAGATGTCATTAAAGACTTCACAAGTTTCAGTCTCACCTTATTAACACTCAGGACAGTTGAACAGCATAAAAATTGCTTCCTTTCCATGAGGTTTGGGAGAATTGGTGGTTAGAAATGTAATTTCTAAAGTTCATTACATCAAAATTGTTGTATGAATCACGCATGAGGGCTTTTTCTAATAGCCGTTGGGATAATTTTCAGAGTTTTAAATTATTCTTTTAATAGAGACAGCAAGCTTAGAAAGAGCCAGCTCTACAGGTAGTGACTTTTCAAGCCCTCGATAGCCCTTAGGTTCCTATAGACTTAGTAAATGTTTAGGCACCTTATTAAAGCTTTGCAGATGGTTTTATTGAGTGTTGTGACTGGGAAATTAATTGCAAAGAAGGAAAACTAGTTTAGACTTTATTTTGAAGGACTTTGCTCTCTCCCTCCCCTAGAAGCCTTGTCTGAGCCTTGAGAAATCTCGTCAATAATAAATTTAGAGGTTTTTTTGAAGACTTTTCTCTGAGGTCAGCAGTGATTTTTCCTAGAGGCCATTTACTCAAATAGATGTGAAATTCTCCAAGTGTGGAATCATTTAGTGAGACTCTGCATTTGAGTAGCTGCCTATGATTCCTTGGGCAAGTTTGGTTAAACCATGACATCAATTATTAGGCCCTCTAATCGCTTAACATTGTTCTTTCTTAATCCTTTGTTATTCTTACCTGGTTCCTAAAATCCACCCATTCTTTTGAAGCTTGAAGATTTATTTTCAGATTTTATTTGGGTGCCACTTTCCCCCATTATTTGGGGAGATACAGTATTGAGGAGGGACCATTGATCAACCTTTTGTTCTGATGAGAACTTTAGGAATAATTCTAAATCACTTAGGGAATACCCAATATAATTTCCCTGGATATAGTATAGCATAAAGTTAGGAAGGTGGGTCCTCACCCACTACTCAGTTTCGGAGATTTTGGAGGTTTTGGAGATTAGAAATTAGTAATCTGGTAATTAATGGTTCATTCTTTAACATCTTCTCTTAAGTCATTCTTTTGACTTACCTTTATTAAAGTTTTAATTCAGAGGCTAAGTACTAAGTGATGGTGGTGAAGGAGGAAGAGCCAGAGTTAGAAAAGCCTTTGTCCCTATCCTTTTAGAGCTTATGGGCAGTCTAATTATTAATTTATTAAGTACTTACCCTAAACCAAGCACCATGCTAAGTTCGGGGGTCCCAAAGAAAGGCAAGACCAATCCCTGTCACCAGGGAATTTATATTCTACCAGAGGTAGGAGGGATGTTGCACAAAGCTACTTTTGTAAAACACTATATCTGAGAAGTACAATACAAAGTACTGGGAAAGGTTCAAGAAGTACTGTAATGGAAGGTAGGAATCAGGAAAAAGTGACATTTTTGTGGTGCTATTTAAAGGATCAAATGAGATAATAATTGTAAAATGCTCAGTATATAGTAAGTCTGGCATATAGCAAACAATATAGTAATGTTAGCTGTTATTATTATTATTATTTATTAAAGATGGGCAGGAATTCAAGAGGGAAAAGTCATTTTTAGGTATAAAGACCAAATGTGTTTGAAGGACAGACTACTGAAATTTATCCATTAATTAAAAATAGACCTTTCAAAATAGTATTGTCAGAATTACAGGAGGTTTTAATTTGCCTAGAGATTTTTTTTGACCAAAATAAAAAGATTTAGGAATTATCACTTGCTGAAAGAGGGTGAGAGTGCAGTGATTAAGAGAGGGGGACTGGTCCTTCCATCTTCACATTCAAGTTAACAATCACTGGTCATATGTTTATTTCTTTCAACCCTTCCTTACATAATAACATTATTTTTGTGAACCATTGTTTCCTTGTAACTTGGCTCGCCTCTCCTATTCCCATATTGAACCTTTAGAGCTTATTCTATTGTGATTATATGTATTATTTGGACATAGGCTCTAAAATGGGTTTTATTGTGTGTGTTTTTATGTTTCTGAAAACGAGGACAGAATATCTAAGGATATAGGCCAGTGATGCTCCAACTTTAATATTGTGTGATGTAATAGAAGAAAGAATTCTGAATCTGGAGTCTGAAATCCTGAGTTCAAATTCTGACAATATTTACTATGACTGTGAATATGGGAAAATCACTCAATCTCTATAGGTTTGTTTCCTTATGTAAAAAGGGAGAATTTGAACTAAATAACCTTAAAAGGGACTTCAAGTTCCAAAATTCTTAATGCAAAGCATTTTACTATCTACTTAGAGTACTAAAATATTGTCAATTTGGTGGACCCCTGCTAGCCAGCTTTCCTTTTTCCTTAAATGCTTATCTTTTCTTTTCCCAAAGAATTGATGGAACACATCAATGCAACTTTATGAAAAAAAACTCTTTGAATACATATACTAGAAGTTACTTGCAGTTTTAAAGCAATCACATAGGGAATTTTTTGATAAAAATGCATTTATCCAATGAATAATCACATTCTGATTTCTGTCTTTATTTACATAGAGGAATCAGTGACTGCATCAATGTGAGTACCTCTTCACTTGTGCACTACATTTTCATCTTATACAAGCTTCATCCATATCTGTTTATAAATCTCTCATAAAGAAATTACACGACATGCCAGTGATCTTTTGTTAACTCTCAGATTGTGTAGCATTTGGATTGCCCAGCTATTGGCTCTTTGTCTTACTGCCTAAATTACTCGGACATACATGCTTTCTATGGCTTTCTTTTGGCATCTTGTCTCTGACAATATACCCACATCACTGTGCAGCTTTCCATTGCTTTTTGGGTCACCTGCAAGTTTTATTCTTTCCAGATTGTGTTTTTCCATAATTGGAAGCCATATAGCACCAGCAGATGATTGTTGTCATGAAATAGATGGACTTTTGTGGAAATGAGCAGTTTAGGATCAGTGAAAACACTGCTGCATTTTCCAAATGCCATCTATGATATTCTTGTTTTTCTGCTCATTTCTAGGCTTAGCTTGTTGTCTTCCTGTCCTAAGATATCGATACTAATGGACTAGCTTGGTGTACTGTCCAAATACCAGCATGGCAAAGTCCAGGAGGTGAACAATTTCATTCTTTAGCTTTAATTTTCATTGTGTTTTGCTTCATGTGTGTTTTGCTTCAAAATGAGTACATAAAAGTACTTATGAAAAAGCTTGTCTGGAAGAAGGCACTAACAAATGAAAAGTACACCATCATATGACTCTTATGGCATGAATTTGCCAGCTATGTACTTTTTGAGTAATTGTTTTAGAGATAGAAATACTATGCAGCCTTTCTCCATTAGTGACCCATAGTACCTTCTTCTTTTCCCTAGGTTAAAGTTTATTATGGTAACTCACTGTCATCATAAATCATTTTATATTTATGATTATGTGGATTTGTTTAAAGCACATGGCATAGCCTGTCTTGTGTATTCATTGAATGTGATTTCTAAGATTGTGTGTGTGTGTGTGTATGTGTGTGTATACATATATACACACACAATCTTAGAAATTATATATATACATATATATATACACACACATATATATATGCTTGTTTGCTGATAATGGTTTGCATAAGAAAAATATAGTTTTATCCTCATATGTTTGGAGTATATGATAAAGGATCTAATATGCCTAGCTTGTATTTTGTTTAAAAAAAGATTCCCAAATTTCATGCTTGTGGGATTTTGTTATTACTGTCTTGGGAACTGTCCTGACTTTCAGTTATAATTGACCACTTATGTGTTCAAAATTCTAAGCGTAACATAGTGTGCCTCAGAACAATGTGAGAAGGGTGCTAAGCCTTGTGAAATTAAAATGTGCTTCTTATGTTTGAAAGGTGCATATTTTGTAGTGTTTGAGACTTATCTATAAACTTGACTATTTTAAATTAAACGAACCATCATCCCTGTTTGTGAAAAGACAATAGAAGAGACAAGTGTCTTTAGAGAAGCAGTTGCGAACTGTCCTATGGTGATTTATCAGTAGAGGAAAAATTTCAGCTTGAATGATCTGAGGCTTTGAAACTTACTTGAGAAGGGCTTAGTTCTATGCAAACATATTAATTTTTTTTTTTTTTTAGAAATTTAGTAATCCATAATTTTGTAAATGGGTTGCTAGTTGATGCAGTCAATAAAGTGAGGGGCCTGGAGTCAGGAAGACTCATCTTCCTGAGTTCAAATCTGGCCTCAGACACTTACTGTGTGACTCCAGACAAATCATTTAATCCTGTTTGCCTCAGTTTCCTCATCTGTAAAATGAGTTGGAGAAGGAAACTGCAAACCACTCCAGTATCTTTGCCAAGAAAACCCCAAATGTGGTCATGAAGAATTTGGCACAACACTATTTCAAACTCTTTTTGTACAGCAAAATAACTGTTAGGACATGTATGCTTAAATTGTATTTAATTTATACTTTAACATACTTAACATGTATTGGTCAACCTGCCATCAAGGGTTGGCTCGATGAAGGAGAAGATGAGGGGAAGGAAGGGAAAAATTGGAATGAAAGGTTTGGCAATTGTCAATGCTAAAATTACCCATGCATATAGCTTGTAAATAAAAAGCTATTAAAAAAAAGAATTAGGCACAACAGGAACAAATTTTATAAATGTGAGCACTCATTTTATTAAAGTATCCGTGGGATGCAAGGCACTAGGCTTCCTCTTTGCTTTAATCTATAGCCTGGGTAATTTGCTGGGGATAATAGATTTATCATCACTCAGTGAGCAGCTTTCTGGTGATGAAGCTCTTTGAATTTAGCTACTCTGTCTAATCTTAAAATCATAGGGCCCATCACTGAGTCTATACTGAAACTCTTACTAAGGTATCAGGACTTAGGAGAGCTTTTACTTGTTTAGTATAATCTTAAAGACTCAAAATCTGTTTAATACCATATGGAGGCATCAGTTTATGACTTTTATCAAGGTATGTTTTCTATACACTTAAGAAAAATGTCATGGCTGGTATCTTTGTGTTGTTTCCTCAGTCAGGATAGTGTTCTGCCTTAATTCTCATTTCAGCTTATGTTCTTAGACTATTACAGAGCTGGAAAGAAGCTTAGAGATTATGTTACCTAACCTTTTTATTTTATTAAGGAGAAACCTGATGCTTTTAGAGGTGCCATGATTTATCCAAGGTCAAAACTGTGGCAGAGTCAGGAAAAGAACCCTGGTCCAATGCATATTCCATTACCCCATAATATATATCACAATAACTCTTGACAGTTCTTTCAGTTGGACAGAAAGATAATTTAGGAGTAGAGTAGAGATCATTGATTTCAAACTTTCCATTGTATCCTCAATGGTCTGTCACTATAGTATAAAATAACAATTTAGCGACTCAAGTCTCCAAATTTCCTTCTTATTTCCTCTGGCTCTGTAGGGATACCTTTTCTTCTATAAGCTTTTTTAGTAAGTAGGCTACCTCAGGCTTCCAGTGATTCAGTATCTTTAATTAGCATAGCCAGGAGATGACATGTTTGTGGTCACCCTTGGGGGATACAGTGGCTAGGGTGTGAGAAGCAGAAGATTGCCTGGAATGATGTGTTTTATATGAAACCAGGATCCTGAGAATGAGCTCAGTTGCCGATTCAGGAGAAAGGAATACAGTGGGAATTAGTCTTCTGCGTCAGAGAGCTATAATAAGCCCATTCCCTTTGCAGCCTGAGGTGAAGGCCAGGGCAACCTATTTCTTTTATTTTTTTATTCTGTAAGTATTTTTCTTTCTTCCTAGGTCTGGAAAGAGAATAAAGAAAACCCGGAAATATGATATTATTACGACTCCAGCAGAGAGAGTAGAAATGACTCCTTTAAATGAAGAAGATGATGAGGAGGAAGACTCAACAGTTTTTGATGTCAAATACAGGTATATTTACAGGTACAATATCAGTAGCTCTGGTAAAGATTTCTTCCTTGACTTCTTAGTGTTTGGGTGGATGGTGAACTGCATTTTAAACTCCTACATGTCAGGCCCTTGAAAGTAATTTCTAGTAGGCGTACATCTCTGAAATCCACTTCAAAAAATACTGACAGCATGGAGTGTATACAGAGTTTCATGTTTTGTTCTTTAAACTAACATTCATTTCCCACCCCTCTCCACTCTATTGCTTCCCAAATTATGAAATGGATAAACTGAGAAATTTGATATGTGAGGAAATTATAGGAGTTGGGTCTAAAATAATCAACTCCAGTTCTTGTTTCTCATGCATTTGCCATAGTGTAAAATGATAGTATAAATTTGTGCCAGTCAAACAGTATGCACACAAACTGGAATTTCTAGCCTTGCTATAGTGGGTTCAGAAAGGCTAAACGTAGATTAATGCAAAGAAAAGAGTATATTGTCTTGTCAAGCTGGAAACACAGGGATGTTTCTTCAATAAATCAGAACAAAATCAGAATGACTTTGTTTTTTTCCAGAACATTTGTATCTTTTAAGTTCCCTTGCCTTCCTGGAATATTTCAGAATAGATAGATTCTTTTAATTGGATAGTATTTTAAGATGTCATCTAAGTCTATACTATTCTAGATGAAGAAAGTTTGAGTGACCAAAGTCACACAGTTATTCCACGTTGAAAGCTGGGACAGGACTCAAAGATTTTTGATTCTCAGACCATATCAATATTTGTTAAGTGTATACTATGGCACAGAGATAGGCTGTAGTGACAGAAAGACAAAAAATGAAAAACTACCTTCCTGGAGCTTTTATCCTTCTGCATGATTTGTTTACAAAGGTAGGCAAGTGTTAGAAAATTTGATGAAGGAAAGTACCAACGACTGGGAAGATCAGAAACCTGTTTCCATGGGATGTAGCATTTAGAATGGATCTTGAAGGAAGCTAAGAGATAGAAGAATGCAGGTCAGGCATATAGGGTGGTCTTCGTAAAGATTTGGAAGCAGGAAATAGAACATTGAATTCAGAGAATAGCAAATAGTTCAGTTTGACTACAGCATAAAATGTGTGAAAGGGTCTGGAATGATAGGCTAAAGCTATATGGAATTTTAAATGTCAAATTGAGAAGTGTGTTTTATCTTTAAGGTGATAGACACTGAAACTTATCTGAGTAAATTCCAGGCCTCCAAAATTTCTCATACAATATGTTTGATTTTTGTTCATATTTTCTCATGTATCTGTAAAAGAGATGAAGGTTTTCCTCTTATTATTTTATTATCTTGGGGGTTCCAATACTACTCATCCTTGTTTGTGACCTCTGCCCCCTCTTCTGGTCCTCTCTGTTTTCAGTAATGTGTTTACAATCTTCTGGAATCCTCAAGAACATATTCCACCCCTCTTATAACCAGGAAACATCTTCTTATTGACTTTTAAGCTATTTATACTTTTAAAACATTTTGAGAGCACATTGCATCAGATTTTGTGGGAGAAATGGCTATGTGGGGCAATGGACAGTTTGGAATGATTGAAAGAAGTTTATGGTTTCTGAAAGAAACTTCAAGACAGTTTCTTATATCTCTTCTTTCTATCCCTCTTCCTAGATCCTGGAACCAATGCAGTATTCATCTGCTCTAGATTGATAAGCTAATTTAACTCTATGTACCTACATGGTATGCCTGGAAGCTTACATTTTTCATCCACTTTTGTTTTTGAATGTTGATGATTAGATTAATTTTGGAGTGAACTTCTCTATCAGCCTTGTTTTAATGGATAGACTGTCATGTGGTGATCTACTGAATAGCATGGAGTTTACTTTTTTATTTCAAAGACAGGCATGTTTTAAGTTAGAGCAAAGTCAGAGCAACCTTGTGACTAAATAAGAAAAAAGAAACTCTTTTTTATTTCCTACATAATTCATCCATGGTCCTTGGGCTTCCTCTCGGAAAAAGCTACGTTTAATATTGGAGATGTGACTGAATCATGACCTTGTGTCTTGATGGTTTTAGCACATGATATTCCACCTGCCCTTTTGCGCAGTGGGAGAAGGGAAGTCATGTTTTTTTGCACCAGGACAATAATCTGAGGATTATTGCACACACAGTTCTTATGATAATATCATGTGACTGATATCCTGCTGTGAGGGTAAAGGCAGGTTTAATTTTCCTGGGGTTTTCTACCAGGTTGGAAATTTGATTAAGAAGGAAGAAGGCAGGCAAGTTTGCTTCTGGGTACATTCTCCCTCCTTCTCCCTTCCTCCCCCAACTAAGACACTCTAATCCATGAGATAAAAATCTTTAATTTTTAGGGTCAAATCTGAGGCTATTTCTCCAGAAACATATGTTTCCAACTCTCATTAGCAAAAAAGCAGGCTGATCGAAAGGTGGATAAACCAGCTTGAATCATTCTGAAAGAATTAAGATTGCTGCATGTTACAAAAGGTTAAGACCTGAGTTTTGAGGGTTTTATTGGATGCACTATATACATTTACAAGGACATTGATTTATTTCCTGTGCTACAAGTTGATATTGGTAATATGCTGCATCCCACTTGTACTCACCATGCATTCAGGGCCGATAGCTCTAATTTATTTTGAATTAGCCGTCTGTCAAACCCTTCAGGCTATCCCTTGAGCATCACATGCATTCTAAATTCCAGCCACACTGGCCTGTTCCACATTTCCTGTGCACAACATTCCACCTCTCTCTTCCCATGGCTTTGTACAAGGCTGTTCCTTTCCCTGGAATACTTTCTCTTCTTACCTCTTCACTTACCACCCAAAGATCCCTTCCTCTAAAAACCTCAGCTCAAGTGCTACCTGCTACAAGGAAGGAAGGAATATAAGAAGAAAACATTTATTAAAGACCTACTCTGTGTCTGGCCCTGCTCAACCTCATTTTATCCACTCTGAAAGGTAGGTGCTATTACGATCCTCATTTTACAGTTGAGGAAATTAAGGCAAGCAGAGGTTGAGTGATTTGTCGAGTTGCACAGCTCGGGTCTTCCTGACTCCAGACTGAGTGCTCTATGTATTTTGCCACCTAGACCACCTAGCTTCGAGAAGCCTTTGCCCCAGCTGGTGATGCACTGGTTCCTTAGCGGCTTGGAATGTATTTCTAAATTCACTGACCTGTTTTTATGTTATTTCTCCCTCATAGTATGTAAATTCCTTGAAGGCACAACTATTTAGATTTTTATTTTGTATCCCCAAGCCTACCTAGCATCATGCCAGGCCCATAATATTTAATAAATGCTTGTTGAACCGAATCTCCATATCTTGGCTCCAGTGCTCATTTATCTGACAGGGAACATTTGCCATTTTGACAACTGTAGCACAAGCTGATGCTAATAGGAGAACAAGTCATCTTTGCTACTTCTTCTGCCATAACCTCCGGAGAGGGAGCCCTCCCTCCCCTCCTGGCAAACGAACTTCTGGATGTTTAAAAATAAAGTGACCCTTGTGAAGTAATGGGAGGAATGTAAAGGGAGGGGGATGAGCGTAGGGTTGGGTACAGCGCTAGAAATACCCACCTTCCCGTCCTCTTTGTGACTGTCTGTTCTTGTGAATATGATTAGGAGCTGTTAAGTTTTCTACTGGCATGCTAGGGAATGTACCCAGCCTCTTGTGGGTCTAAGGCTTGATTTCCTCATACAGTTTTCAATCTGGAGTTCCCTGGAGCGCAGAGTGGGACTGATCTGAAGTGGTCCAAAATGCTAGAAATGGGATAAAAAAAGGATGTAATTTGCTAATCTTGCACCAAAAAGTTAAAAATCAGAGTCTGTCTGGGTGCTTTTATGCTGGTGCTGCACAAATTAAAGTGGGTTGATATGATGACTTTTTAGTCAACATCTTGTTTTCTAAGGTCTCATTAATGGCCTTGCTAGGAAGGCTTCATTTCCACCCCTCTGCCCATCCTGACAGCAGCCTAAACCATAATAATCTTCAGAGGATTAAATTGCTAACAGTAGAAGGTAGAGCTTCATCACTGAGACAAGGGGGAATGTAGAGAAATATGGAAATAGTTTTTAAGTCATTAATTAGTAAAGGTTTAGAATAATTCCTCTAGAATCTAGGGTGCATGATGAGTGCAAATGAATGACTAATAACTTCAAGTGAATCTGGAATGCCCTTTGACTACAGAAAATGTTTTTCCCCCAACTTGATCAATTGTAATTTCTACCTCAGCTTGGAAGAGGGTTTGTTAGTCTATTTCAAGGCTTCAGCTCAAAATGTTGAAGATTACTATTCATACATATTATATATACAATTTTCTAACATTTCATGGATGCCTTTTGCTTTTATGTCACATTAATTTCTTAATATGCCTCTTTTGCCCCCTGTCCATCAGACCTTCCCTTGTAATAAAGATTAAAAAAAATTAAACAAAAAATTAAGCAAAATAGCCAAGTTTTAGTTGTATCTGACACATGTGTAACTTTGAATACCTATGGTGTCTCCATTTCTTTAATGAAAAGAAGGGAAATATATCTTCTTCTCTCTTCTTCAGAACCATACTTGGTTATTATAAACATCGAATTTCAATTGCATTGTTATTTCCTTTTATGTTGTTTTATTTACTATAGAGAGTGCTTTCCAGTTTCTGCATACTTCACTGCATCCATTCATATGTCATCCCATGTTTCTCTGAGTTATTTGTATTTTTTCTAATGTTATATTTCATTGCATTCATGTATCCCAATTGGTTTTGTCATTCCCCAATCAATTGGTACCTACTTTTTTGCCTCAGTTTTTGGCACCACAAAAATCCACAGTAGGAATAGCACTTGTTTTTGTATGTTGGGCTAGTCTTGAAGAAAATGGGGATGCTCTTTGCCTTTTTGCCTCTTTAGATATAAATGTCAGCCTATTGGGAGTTAGTATCTGAAGTTTTAGTGGGATTCCTATTGACCCACAGGGACATCTTTCTAACCTAGCATTGCTAATTGCCATGGTAACCGCAGAGGTTGAGAAGAATAGTAATTTATCTGCATTAGTATCCTTTTTTTAACTTTAGGAAATGTATCTTTTTTTTAACCTTATTCTAGTAAAGTCACTTTTATTGCATTTTATGGGCCATGTGTGTCTCATTGCCCATATTTGTGAGTGAATCATTAGACTGACTTGAATTAGGCCTGGCCCAGAATATAGTGTTAACATGAACTCTTATGGATCATATTGTATCAACATTTAACTTACTCATAAAGTAAGGTTAGAGGGAATCACTAAGTCCAATTTTGCGGTCCCTGGGTAAGTTTTGATTTCTTCTCCTATCTTTACTTAATCTGAAACTTAGCTTTGAGCATTGGCTGCCCTGAGAATTTGGAGACCTCTGTTGCAAGCTCAGCACAGTTTTGTGACTGTAGACAAGTCACTTAAATCTCTGAACTATATTTTCCTCATTTATACAATACGAAATTAGATTAAATTTGTTCAAGTTTATTCCATAGCTGAATTTTTGTGTTGACATTTTATATTTTTACATCATCCATTTCCAGTTTTATCTCTCCCTATGTCCTTTTTTCAGAGAACCATCCTTTGTAACAAAGAGGGGAAAAAAGAAAAAAGAAAAAAATCAGTAAACTATGTCAACCAAGTCTGACAATATATGTCACTTTGTACAAATATGGTGTTCTCCGCTTCTACAAAAGGGTGTATTTTCTTTGATGTTAAATTTAGTCATGATAATTTCACTGGGTTCTATTGTGTTGTTTCCCTTTACATTGTTGTTGTCATTAAACATATTATTTTCTTAGGCTTATTTTGTTCTGCCTCAGATTTGCTAGTAGCTCAGAAGTCTTCATATTGTTTCTTAAAGTACAGTAATATTGCATCACATTCAGCTGCCATTTTATTAGCCATTCCCCAGTCATGGAGCATTAACTTTGTTTCTGCTATTTGTTACTACACAAAGTGCTATGAATATTTTAGTGGGTTTTGGACTTTTTTTTCCAATAACAAATATTTAGTACTTACCCTAGTCTAAGGCTAATAGTGCAGGAATACAAAGACAAAAATTTTTTTTTCTGCCTTCAGGGAGCTTCCATTCAACAACTTTTGCAAATAATTTTTTAAAATTAAAGCTTTTTATTTTCAAAACATGCATGGATAATTTTTTTCAACATTGACCCTTGCAAAACCTTGTGTTTCAAATTTCCTCCCCTTTCTCCCTATCCCCTCCTCTAGATGGCAAGTTATCCAGTATATGTTAAACATGTGCAGTTCTTTTATATATATATTTCTACAATTATCGTGCTGCACAAAAAACATCAGATCAAAAAGGGAAAAAATGAGAAAGAAAACAAAATGCAAGCAAATAAAAAGTGAAAGTCCTTTTTTTTTTTAAAATTAAAACTTTTTATTTTCAAAATATATTCATGGATAATTTTTGACATTCACCCCTACAAAACTGTGTTCTAATTTTTTCCCTCCCTTCCCCCCATCTTCTCCCCAGTTGGTAAGTGATCCAGTATGTGTTAAACATGTGCAATTCTTCTGTACATATTTCCACAAATATGCTGCATGAGAAAAGTCAGATCAAAAAGAAAAAAAAATGAGAAAGAAAACAAAATGCAAGGTAACAATAACAAAAAGAGTGAAAATACTATGTTGTGGTCCTCATTTAGTTCCCACTGTCCTCTCTGGATGTATGTGGCTTTCTTCATGACAAGACCATTGGAACTGGTCTGAATTACCTCATTGTTTATGAGAGCCATGTCCATCTTTCTGTTGCTGTGTATCCATTCAACAACTTTAAACCAGTAAGGAAACAAGAAAAATTTGAAAAAGTTGAGGGACACTATCTATGGGAAAAAGGAAGGGTTTCATTTAGAAGGAGGCTCCTGAAGGAATCAATGAATCTAAGAGGTAGAGAAGAGAGTGAATTCCAAATAGCTCCTTAACCTCTTCCAAGGGTCCAAAGGAAGAAAATGTTATGGAATTTAGGATTTTCTCCAAGTTTGTTTCTTGTTTGCTCTCAAATTCTATCTTTTGTTCAAATTCTCTCTTGTGGAGTTTTATCAGAAATAGCTATGGCTGAAAATTACTATATTAATAATCTACATCTTCTTGAACTCCTAATTTAATGCAGCATTGAATTAAGTTTGGCAGTGTACTCACAGCAGACTATAGATTTTGGGAGGGAAAAAGTGGTGAAATGCTCATTCTTTCCCCAATTTATGTATTGACATTGTTTACTGGACATGGCATAGAAGGAATTCTTTTCTTTTTCTTAATTTTTTTATTATAATATTTATTTTTCCAAATCCATGCAAAGATAATTTTCAACATTCACCTTTGCAAAACCTTGCAAATTTTTCTCTCTTCCTCCCTATCCCCTTCCCAAGCAATCCATGTGCAGTTCTTCAAAATATATTTCCATATTCATCATGTTATACAAGAAAGATCAGACCAAAAGTGAAAAAAAAAAAAAACACAAGAACGAGAAAAAAAAAACAAGCTAACAAACAGCAACAACAACAACAAAAGGTGAAAACACTGCGTCAAACTACATTGAGTCTTCATATTTCTCTCTCTTAATTGTGGATGGTTCACAAGTCTATTGGAATTGTCTTAAATCACCTCATTGTTGAACAGAGCCAAGTTCATCACAGTTGATCATCACATAATCTTGTTACTATGTAGTGTTCTCTTGGTTCTGCTCACTTCACTTAGCATTAGTTCATGTAAGTCTTTCCAGACAGAAGGGATTCTTTCCCATAGGGGTTAGACTAGAGGGTATCCAAGGTCTCTGAACTCTCAGATATTCTGTGATATTGAATCTATTACTCAAAGCCATGAAGTTGAAGTGGGAGGCAAGGGACCCGAGTTCTAGTCACGATTCTTCCACTAACTAAATTATTCCTTTGGCCGTTGGTTGCTTGATTTGACTTATGTTGCCTCTCCCATTAGATTGTAAACTCCTTGAGAGCAGGAACTATCTTTTATCTCTTTTTGTATCTCCAGTGCTTAGTCAGACACATAGTTGGTGCTAAATAAGGGCTTATTGTTGATTGACTTATAAACAAGGATTATTAGATGATTTCTAAGATTTCTTCAAGTACTCAGTTGCTCCAAGTCTATGAGAAGACAAATTTCCTGTTAAGGAACTTGGGAATATTGAGGTAAAGCTGCTCATTCTTCTTTGAGTTTTATTTTCTCTCAGTCAGATTGGTCTCAGATTTCACACAAATAGGCTTTAGATCAGGGGTCCTCAAACTTTTTAAATAGGGGGCCAATTCACTGTCCCTCAGACTGTTGGAGGGCTGGACTATAGTAAAAACAAAAACTTTGTTTTGTGGGTCTTTAAATAAAGAAACTTTATAGCCCTGGGTGAGGGGGATAAATGTCCTCAGCTGCCACATCTGGCCTGCGGGCCGTAGTTTGAGGACTCCTGCTTTAGATCCTAGATCTAAAAGTGGAAAGAATATTAGAAGTCATCTAGTCCAACTTCCTCATTTCACAGATTAGGAAACAGAGGCCCAGAGATGGTGACATGCCCAAAGACACTTGAATTCAGTTCCTGCAACTCTTATGTTCAGTATTCTTTCTGTTGCTCCATTGTAATTGTTATCACCATATTTTTTTTTTTCCAGTTTTCAACAGTGGGTTTTCTCTGCTGTTTGCTTTTATTCTTTTAACTTTCATGCTTTTGAGCACTTCTAGAGGTCAGAAAACTACTGAGGCTGGATCCTCAGTCTTTTTATATTATTTAACTTCAACTGTGCCTTTACTTCTACATACCAATCTTAGTCAATTCTACTTGACTCACTATCACATTATTCACTAAGGCTGCTAAATCTTGTGTACCCAACTTCACTCTTACCTTCTCTTTTCACCTTCTCAGCATATAACTTCACTTTTTACTTTCCTGAGATGATACTGAATTCCCCTCATGGCCCTGCCCACTATGTCCTTGCTGTTCGTAAACATGTCCAAATCTCTCCTGTCCTTAAAAATAAAAGAAACCTTCTCTGTTCTGTCATATCCTAAAACTCTATAATAACATATCTTTGCTCATTTTCAGTCCTCACTCTAGAAAGGGTAATCTGTACTTGCTGCTTCTACTTTCTCACCCTCTATTCACTTTCCAGAAGATCTTTGCTGGAATAATTTTTAAAAGGTCACTAGTGACCTCTCACTTGCTAAATCTAATGACCCTTTCTCAATCCTCATATTTTTTCCTCAATCCTTATTTTATTTTTCTCCAACATTCTGTGTTATTGACCAACCTTGTCTTGAATTCTTTTTCCTCCATTGGCTTCTGAAATCGGCTTTTTAATTGTTTTTCTACCTGTCTCACTACTCCTTCTTGGTCTCTTGCCTAAATGTGGGTCTCCCTCAGCTTTTGTTCATCTCTTCATTTCCTAAATTTTCACCCTTGACACCCTTATGCTCATGAGCATGTGCTCAGTTATCACATATTTATAGCTCTATATGTCCAAATCTAAAGTGTCTATATCCATGTAGATTAATCCATCTGAACTATGTGTCTTTTCCCAAAATTGCACTTTCTTGGATGTCCAATAGCACTTTTGATTCACTTGTCTATAATTGAAACTTTCCTCTTAACTTCATTCTTCCCTTTTTCACAACTTTACTTTTTCAGTTTATGAGCCTTAGTTCTCCCAGCTACCTAAGCTTGAAATGTTTTTCAATTGATTCTTCTCCCTTGAACCTCATATATTGAGTCAAATTCAGACCATTAAAATTTTTTTTAAAATTTTATTCTATAATAACTTTATATTGACAGAATCCATGCCAGGGTAATTTTTTTTACAACATTATCACTTGCACTCGTTTCTGTTCCAATTTTCCCCCTCCCTCCCTGCACCCCATCCCCTAGATGGCAAGCAGTCCTATATATGTTACATATGTTGCAGTATATCCTAGATACAATATATGTTTGCAGAATTGAACAGTTCTCTTGTTGCACAGGGAGAATTGGATTCAGAAGGTAAAAATAAGCCGGGAAGAAAAACAAAAATGCAAATAGTTCACATTGATTTCCCAGGGTTCTTTCTTTGGATGTAGCAGTTTCTGTCTATCGTTTATCAATTGAAACTGAGTTAGGTCTCTTTGTCAAAGAAATCCACTTCCATCAGAATACATCCTCAAACAGTATCGTTGTTGAAGTGTATAATGATCTCCTGGTTTTGCTCATTTCACTTAGCATCAATTCATGTAAGTCTCTCCAAGCCTCTCTGTATTCATCCTGCTGGTCATAGACCATTTAAATTTTGTAATATCTCTCATATACTTCCTTTTAAGATTACTCACATGGACCCAACCCTATAAAGGATCTCATCACTTCTTTTCTATATTATTATAACAACATTGTAACTATGGTCTTGTCTTTTTCCAATCTCTGCTTTCTCCAATCCATCTTTCTCATGTTGTAGTTGTTCAGTTGTCTTCAATTTCGCATCTGACTCTTTGCACTGCATTTTTTTTTTTTTTTGGCAAAGATACTAGACTGGTTTGCCATTTCCTTCTCCAATTCATGTGACAGTTGAGGAAACTGAAGCAAACAGGATTAAGTGACTTGCTCAGGGTCACACAGCATCTTGAGGCCAGATTTGAACTCAGGAAGAAGAGCATTCCTGACTCCAGACCCAGCATTCTACTCACTGTGCCACCCAGCTACCCATCTTTCACACAGCTGCCAAAACAATCTTCATATGCAGATCTAACCACGTCATTTCTTTACACAAAGCTTTAGGTGGCTCCTTGTTGCCTATAGGATAAAATACAAATTCAGTTTGGTTTTTAAGTCATGTTTACAATCCAACTCCAATCTTCCTTTCCATCCTTATTTTTCACATTGCTTTTGTTGATGTTCTATATCTAGCCAAACCGGGTTACTAACTGTTCTTTGAAGTTGACATCCCATTTTTCCCCTCTCTGTATTTACCCAGACTATTCCTTGTGTCTAGAATGCACTTCTTCCTCAGCTCCTTCTCTTGTTTCTAGACTCAGTTTGGTAGATGTCTCCTCCTTAATCTTCCTCTTCATTCCCTCCTCATCTAAGATGAAAACATTCCTGTCCTTTCAAAAATTTCCTAAAGCACCTTGCATCTCTCTTTTGCCCCATCATGCCCTACCATGTATATGTATAGGTTTATGTATGTGAATATATTTATATATTTAATTCTATTAATATTCATTTAAAAATTTGTTTACATTTGTTTATATTTATAAATTTAATTATATTTACATATTATATACATAAGATACTTTGACATAAAATATATGAGCTGTTTATATATTTATATGTATTTATAAATATTTATATTTATATGTATATATGTATATATTTTATATCCTTCATAACAGAAAATGAATTCTGAGGATGAATAATGTTCTTTTAAAATCTTCATACTATCTATCACTTAGTGTTGTGCATATAGTAGGTGCTTTAAATGCGTTCAACATTGAAGATAGTTTGTGTGAGATAAAGACTGTGTGTGTGTGTGTATACATGTGTGTGTGTGCTTATATGTGTAGGTAAGTGGGGAAGAGATGAATGAGAGTATGAGAGGAGGGAGAATATGTATGGGATGGGGGAAAAGTATGTAGGAAGGGAGACAGAGAGATGGCAGAGGGGAGAGAGCTCACAAGCTGTTGGAGCACCAAACAGTGAACACTGTGGAAGCCTCCATATGAAGCCATTTCAGATCTGGGAAGCAGTAAATTTGAATACCTACAGGCAAATTTTCTAATGCATCAGTAGTTAAGCATTACATTTGTGTAACTGTTTCTTTTTTTCCCTTAAACTTGTTTTATTGTTATCTTTTGTTTTTATATCACTTTTATTTCCCAATATATCTGCCCTCCTGTCCTTCCCATCAAACACATTCTTTGTTGTAGATATAAAAAAAGAAGGAACAAGCAGTTCAGCAAAACCAACCATTGCATTTATTGCGTCTGACAGCGTGTGGAATATTCCATCTCTGTGGTTGTAGTCCCCCTTCACCCCACCCATCCTCTGCAAAGAAGGGAGGGAGGTGCATTTTTCTCCACTGTGGAGGCCAAGCTTGATGATAATTACATTGCATTCAGTTTCCACTTGATGCTTTTTCCATTTTCATTGTTGGAGCCATTTGCACAACTAATTCCAAATGTTACCAGTTCTTTTCAGATTCACTAAGCCCCATTCATTGTGTGCATTCATATGAATATGCATGTTTATATATGGTGTAACATAGTAGAATCATGTCAACTGTAAATTTCTTGACTCAGTATTTGGGAGAAGAATCCTATGCTTCTACTCAGTCAATCAACAAGTATTTATTAAGTGTTTACTTGCCAAGCCCTGACTAGGTGCTAGGGATATAGATACAAAAAAGAAAGAAAGAAAGAAACAATTCTTACTTGTAAGAACTTGACATTCCAGTGGGGAGGATAGCAATAACAAAAATTATGTGGCATAAATATAACGTTAATAATTACAAATATGTGCACAGTAGTTAAATATAAGACAGTTTGGGAGAGAGGAAAGGCTTCATATAATTTATGAACTTCAGTTTAAAGGAAGAGGGACTCTGAGGTTAGGGTAAGGAGGGAGTGCATTTCAGGAGTGGAAAGACCAATGAAAAGGCACAGGAATGAGATAGTGTCTATACTAGAGTTCAGAAAGGGAAATAAATGTACACTGATGCTGGAAATTTAGCTTGGGGCCACGTTGCGTAAGGATTTTAAATCTTAGCTCTTCTGCTAAGAATTATCTTAGAGACATTAAGAAGTCACCGGAGTTGAGTAGAGAAGCCCCATGGTGAGACCTGTATTTAAGGAAAAACTTTGACAGTGTAAAAGATGGATTGAGGTGGTAGGAGACTTGAAGCAGGGAAACTTGCTGTTGCGATAATCTAGACCCGAGATGATAAATAACTAATATGGGTAGCTGGGTGAAGTGAGAAAGCCAGGAGGGGTAGTGAAGGTCAAAATGGCATGATTTGGCAACTGATTGGCTATGTGGGGTGAAAAAGAGTGAGGAGTTGAGAGTAAAACTAAGATTATGAATCTCAGCTCCTGCAAGGACGATGGAACTTTCTACAGGAGGCTGGAAGTTTAGAAGAGGGGAGGATTTGGGGGAAAAATGATGAGTTCAGTTTAGATTTCTTGAGTTTAAGATATCTAGTTTGAAATGTTGATAGTACAGAATTTATGTTCAGGGAAGATGCCCTAAAGATCGATAGGAGATTAAAATAGGTGATCTTAAATTTTTTTCCAGTATAATTATTGTTATATCAACTTCTCTGCCTTTTGCCTTTGAATTAGGGAAGGAAAGAGAAAACATAGTTGCTGACTGAGGGATTATTTTCCAGAGTATCATCATGAAACTAAACTCGACTGGGTTGAGAGTAATAGCTATTATAGGATCAATGGCATTCTTGTTTCCATTGTTCTTTTTGTTGTTTTCTTCCAGTTTGTAATTGCCAGTATCATCATCTCATGACAGAAATAACCTGGAAATAAATAAGCACCAAAGAACAAATACCCGAAGAGAAGTGTTTAGATTTAGCTTTCTCCTTTGTGTTCCCTTAAATGACTACATGAATGGAATTAATGAAGATATCACTGGAAGATTCTAATCTCAATCTTTTTTTTTTTTTTCTAACTAGGTAAAAACCACTTTTCTGGAGTTGGGGCACACCATGGAAAATCAGTCAGCCATAGAAAACTCTGCTGGACCCTGAAGTGTGAAAGGGAGGGTGGAAGTCATCATCTCTGAAGCATTGATACCAAAACAAATATTCCCTCTGACTCCAGGACCTTATTTATAAACTGTTCAGCAGCAGGCGGGCCTGTGTTGAACTTCTGTGACAAAATGTCAGAATTAAGCTCTTCATTTCCAAACCACTACCTTAGGTTAACCTGTGTCAGTCCTTTGAATGTCTCTTTCAAATGCCACCAGGCTCCAGTTCTTTCTTCTTGAAGAGGTTCTTTAATAAGGGGTAAGGGTAGAAACTATTTTTTGCTTTTCTCATTTTAAAGCAGATTTCTGCAAGATGAGAATGTTAAAAAAAAAAATAAAACCAGATCCCAAACACTAAAAAACCAGAAAAAAATTGAACTTTAGAATTAGATGCTTTTTCTTTTCTGACTCTTGAGCCTCAAGATCTGAGGTTGTACCAGCCTCTTGGCTGCTTTAAATTCCAGCCACTTGCCTTAATCTTTTGGTGAGTGTGTTTAATGGAAAAGCAGATTTCAACAACGGTGGCTAGTGGCTCTGTGCTAAACCAGCCTTGCTAGGATTGTGTGTTTCTATGCGGCCGACTTATTGATGAAGAAAATTGTGATTGCTTGCTACTGATTTTGACAATTGCACTAGCCCCTACTGAATCGTGCTGTTCCTCATGCTCCAGTGGAGCTGATTGGTGTTTGAAATGAAGTAGTTTTTGTTAGGCTTATTATTATTATTATTATTTTTTTAAGGAGTGTGAGTTCAACAGAATTAGACTTGGCTGGTTTGAAAAGAATTGTGGATTTCAGGAAAAAAAATTATATTTTTATGATTTTTCCTCCTCTGCTGGGAAAATAAAACACCAGGCAGCTTTTGGTTTGTGTAAAATTTTGTGCCATTTTTCTTCCTCTGATTTTGCCACAGCTGTGTTTGTGTGTGTGAGTGTATGTGTGTGTTTTCAGTTGCCTGAATTTAACTGAGTGGCAGTTTGGATGGCTGAGAACAGTGGCTGTATCAGAAGTAAATTCGGAACTGGAGAGAGAACATTTTTTCATCAAACTGGAAATATCCCTGTCACTTTGGGTTGATGAATCTTATTTTACTGAAAAGTATTCATCTATTTTTTTGTTTCCTCTTATACTTCAGGAATTATGAGTTTAGGCAATAAGTATTTCTCTTCAAAATTAGATTTGCATCATTCACAAGGATTGCAGAACTCATAACTTTAGAAGTATGTGCATCTGTTGTTTGCCAGTCACCCAGAAGTGACTGAATTTGCCTTTCCTTGATCATTGCACTAAAGTCTATTAGTGACACGGTTTGAAACCCAGGGAATTCGATCTGACTTGAATTATTTTTTTCTCCATTCTCTTCTTTTACCTTTGCTCTTCCTTCCCCTCTCCTGTTTTCTCTGTTTAGTCTATGTAGTCTTTCTGGATCTTTTGGAGCTATTTCTCTTAAGCTTTGTAAGTAGACGTCTATACTATTAAAATATTTCTCTTACTCCCTGGAAGGTCTCTTAGTTCTTGAGGCTTTCAGTGTTTTGGGACTCTTGGGACATTCACAGACCTTTTTTATACAGCAGAGAGAGTGCTTTGAATATATCAATCTATGAAGACTCCTTCTAAGAATACCTCTTTGTACTGCCATAGCATTTTGAATCAAACCAGAAAAGCTTTGTAGCTATTGAAACCAACATACAGTGCCTCTTGGACCTTTGCCCTATGCATTGGCTCCATATGTTGACCTTTTTTCTCCCCCTCCTTTTTTTGGCCATCTGCTAAAAAGGGTGGGAATATGAACAGAGAAGATTATGGTTATTCCATATCTCTTGAAAAATGCACTCAACCAGAGTGCTGACTATAAATGACACCTTCCTATTTACCATCTGCTCCTTTTGTACCTTTTAACTGGAACTGTGCTGATACACTGCCTTTAAAATATCTCTTTTCCTCTCTCCCTCCTCCCATTCCATTTGCAAGATGGGCCAAAAAACTGGATTTTCTCCTTTATGAACTGGTTGTCAGAATTAAGATTTTGGAATTATTAGTGATTTCTAAAGCAGGTCAACATAGATGATCCTTTAAATTCTTGGAGGAATTTTTGCACTATTGGCATTTAGGTGAAACTTTGGCTGAAACAAATTAATTTTTTGATAGTGATGCTTTTTTGAAACAGAATATGGTGCCTTTTTCTCTTAGAGAAGTGGTTGAACCTTTTTGAGATTATTTATTTCAAAGCTTTATGAGCATCAAGTTCATTGGATGGTTCCACAAACCTGCTAAATTACCAAAAGAACTGCAAAAAAAGATGTTTAGACATAACATGGTAATGGTAAAAATTTGTTTTTACTTTTATTTTCATGTGGTCCTGGTGAACAAATTTTTAACAACTTCCTCTCCTGATGTATGATGATGAAAGGCCCTTTTCATGATAGTTTCTTGGGAAGACCTTTGTATTTCTTTAAAAATTATGTGCCAGCCTTATTAAAGTCTCTCACCTTTGACCTGAATTAAACTTTCTGATATTGCTATTGCTTATCATTTCATGTGTGTGTGTGTGTGTGTGTGTGTGTGTGTGTGTGTGTGTGTGAATGTCTGTCTGTCTGTATGTAGGATAAGGATAAGCTTAAGGGAAAGAGTTTATAACTCTCCATTTTCTCTAAAGATTAAATGGCCAGAAATAAGAGGGTCTAATGCTTTTTCTGGGAGCTCTTTTTTAAACAATGACATTCTGAGCAATAGTGAAATTTAGAAGCAGCTCTTTTCTAAGTTGGGGTATTTTAAACCTAAATATCTCAGACCTAGTGTTTGGTCCTGTACTTAAAGAGATTCTGCTTAACCTATAATAACTAGGCCAGAGGCATTTTCTTCTCTGAAAAGTTTGTCTTATACTAGTCTATACATACATTCATGGATAAGCTCAAGAGGAGGAAAAAAAGCTTGTTCTGCAGTCAACTTTATTGATCGACTGAACCACAGATAGAAAATGACTTTTTCTGATTGTCCTGCTTGCATTTCACTTGGATAATGAATAGTGAATTGGGAAAGTGTCCTTCAGCATATATCTTTCCAATAAAGAAGATAACTTTTTTTTTTTATTCCTCGCTATACTATGGAAAGCCCAAGTGGAAGACAGAAAAGATTATGACTCAATTCTTATCAACTCTTCCTTCTAAGTGGAGAGCATATTGAAAAGGTGATGTTAGGATTGATTATTCTATAACTTAGTGTTGGGGAGGAGGAAAGTATTATAAGAATGTTTTTAAAACGACAGGTTTCAATTTTTAACCCTAAAGGACTCTTGGAAAAGGCTTTGATAAAATGCTTACCTTTCAGACAAAACTTTTCACCAAATAAAGGTTAAACTGGCTGGTTGGCAGAAGAGTGGCTCCTGGTAGTATTATTAGTCTACATTTGCTCAAAAATGAATTGTCATCCAAAGACTTTATTATTGAGATTTGAATATTTTTATTGGATTAAATATGGGCAGGAGGGAAGAAATGGGGCTCTAGGGTTTTATATAGCAGAACCAAGAAATTTAAGCCATCTTGAAAGTGCTTTATCAGAGGATTAAAAAAAAAGTCTATGTGGTATTTAGATCAACAGTTGATAATTGCTGACAAATTTTGGAAGAGTTTCCTGGTACGGTTTAACTGCTTGAATCAGTTGAATCTGTGCTTTTGGGAAAAAACAACAACTGAGGCCTGGAGAAGTGGCTCTATCAGAAACTTGGGTCCAATTACTGCTTCATACTGTGCTGTATATTACTACTTCATTACTGTGTTGATGAAAGAAAAATTCTTCGTTTTTATTGAGCAGAGAATTTAGAGTTTATGAGCATTTGATGTGAACTCAGTAATATGTATTGTATAGGATTTTTTTTTAATGGAGACTCTTAAGTTGTATTATCTTTTGTAAATGAATTGAAAGTGAATGGTCATGGGTCTTTTTGAATGATTTGTCATTAACCATTTCATGGATGTAAGGTATTTTCTTGAAATCTTTTGTATTGCAGAGTATCAATATACATATACTTTTAAAAGTGTCTCATTATTTGCTGCTATTTTGTGTACATTGTCTTTCACTTGCTTCCACAGTAAGTTTATGGCAAAGGGTTTATACCTTTCTTCTGTCCCCATCTTTAATTTTTCTGGGAATAGAGAACAAAACAGTATAGATGGCACATACCAAGATGTAACTTTCCTGGTAGAACTAGGTCACTTTTTAACTTTTTTTTTTTTTTTTAAGCTTACTAGATGATTTAATGAGACTAGAGGGAAAATTGCCTTTTTTTTTCTTAAGGCTATCTGCTATAAGATGGGATTCTAGTGTTTTTATGTCAGTCTGCTGAGATGTCCTACTATTAATAAAGAAGAGTCATATGAAAGCCCATTTTTAAGAACTTTCTTTTCCCTGAAAGAAAACTCACTTTAGTTTAGAGTTCTTTATTTTTTGAACCAGGAGCAAGTAGGAGATAGGGGAGAACTGCCTACAATCCTCAGCATGGCTGTCACTTAAAACTCTTTGCAAGAATTGAGGCAATAAAATAAAATTTTAAAAAAAGAATTGTGGGATGTTTCCATCTTCAGGTTTGAAAGACTAATCATTTTCTTGTTTATTTGATTTGTATGTTTTCTGAAAGGTTTTTTTTAAAAGGCTGCTAATAACTAATAAACAGCTCATTCTGGGGTGCTACCTTATCATAATCCATGACATTATGAATAGATGGTTCTTTAGAATTAGATTAAAGGTTTTGGGGGGTTTATTGCTCTCCTTTTTGTTTTATAGATGAAATTTGTTTTGCCTCAACCTTTGCTCTGAACTTAGAATTGTTTCTTTTGTAATAATCCTGTTTTGTATGATACAACATACTGAGAATATCATTCATATAATTTGTTTTGACAAAAGTCTTTTGTTTTTGTGGTGTTTCATTCCTCACCTTGCACCAAAGATTTCCCAAAGGATTTGATAAAGCTTCAAGGTACTTATCTCCCCTCACTAAAGTAAGAAATCCAATCTATGATACAAGGCTTGGAAACTTCATAGAATAAAAAGGGAAGAAGAATGGAGATAAATAGGTATACCATAAAATAACTAATGGAAAGGAATAATAGCATTTTCACTCAAGAAGTGCACTTAGGAATGTATTATGCTGCTTGAGGCCTCTTATTACAAGTAACTAAAAGAGAATTTCTGTAGTCTCAGATTTGTCATTCACTATTCATTGTGCCAGTCAGTCCACTTTTTTCTCTAACAAGTTTATTGAGCTTGGAAACTTGGTCTCTTTAAAAAAACTTTGTGTGTGTCTGTGTGTTTGTGTGTAAATTGGGGTCTGGAAGTGTATGACAGACTTATGGAAGGCTACTAACTCCATTTATTAACATTTAGTGGACTAAATTTATGAGGAAATGGTGGCTGGCTTAGGTTGATCATAGCACCCAAAGGCCCTTTACCTAAAAACACCTTATTCATTCTACCAGTAGAAATACTTTTCAGTTAGTCAGTCCATTGGGGACACAAATATTTTCTGGAAGCGGCCAAGTGCAATGATAATTCAATTCTTGATATCAGCAACTTTAATCAGTAAAGAATGAAAAAATGAATGAGAGTTTGGATTTGGGAGAGGGATTGGAGGAAAGAGGAGGAAATATTTGTGTGGAAAAGGGAGGTTCTTGTTTACTTTTCTTCTTCCAGTCACTCTGACTCTTCACACCTACCACTATAATAACAGCTCACATTTATGAGTTGTTTTTTAATGTACATTCTTTCTGATCTTCACAACCCTATGAGGTCATGATTTTTAAATACATTTTACAGATGAAGTAACTGAGGCTAAAAGGTTGTGAATTTTCTCAGGCCAAAAGGATTGACACCCAGGTTTTGAGTCCAAGTCCAAAACCACTCATTCAGTTTGTCTCTGTATCTTGGGCAACTCTATTTGCTCTCTAGCTCTCTATTTGAGTTAGATTGTCAGTCCAAAACAGAAGGAGTCCTTTTCTAGTCATAGATATTAGGTAAATTTTAACTCTTGTTAGTTTGTTCATACCTTAAAAAATACCCTGAATTGCCCTTGGGGAAATGGTGCTAGAAGTGATTTCTAGAAATGTAGTTGACAACCGGATGAAACTGACTCTAATATTTATTGCCCCCATACTGTGACATTGATGTTTTTAATGTTTGCCTGAAAAACTGGGCTTAAGCTAAAATTTTTTTCAGATGCTTAATTCATGTGGTTTACATATTACCTTGGCCTGAACTTGGTATTTCCCCCTCCCTGTTGTGTCAAGCAATTAGGAATGGCCTATCTTCCTTTCTGACCCCTTCTTCCTCCAACCCCTGCTAGGAGCACAGTGACAGTCCAGCAAATAATTGAGCACTGCACACAAAAGACAGCTGTTGTCCATCTGCTGCTTTTAAATTTCAACTGTAGGCAAATGAATTTCATTTCTTTGCTGATGATAAATTTACCAAAAATATCCCCAAGTTTCACCCAGCAACTGCTGTAGGTCAGACTGTTCAGTTCTTTGATTTGATTCTTATACAAGAATGGAGTCTCTAGTAAAATTTTTCTATGTATTAACCACTAAGGAACACTGAGAAAAACAACTAAGTTATTCATTACTTTTAAAAAATAATTTCTTTTACTACTATATATACTTTTTAATTAAAGCTTTTTAATTTTCAAAACATGCATGGATAATTTTTCAACATTAACCCTTGCAAAACCCTATGTTCCGATTTCCTCCCTTCTCCCCATCCCTTCCCCTATTAGATAGCAAATAATCCAATATATGTTAAATATGGCAAAAATATATGTTAAGTCCAATATATGAATACATTTTTTTACAGTTATCTTGCTGCACAAGAAAAATTAAATCAAAAAGAAAAAAAAAAAAAAATGCAAGCAAACAATAACAAAAAGAGTGAGAATCCACACTCACTTCCCACAGTCCACTCTCTGGGGGTAGATGGCTCTTTTCATCCAAGGTCATTGGAATTGGTCTGAGTCATCTTTTGTCTTTTGAGAAGTGCCATGTCCTTAAAAATGGATCATCATCATAATCTTGCTGTTCTTGTGTACCATGATCTGGTTCTGCTCATTTTGTAGCTACTTTTCTTTCTGATCATTTTCCTTTCCTTAATTTCTGGTTTATGTATTGGAATTTGGGTACTCCTGAAACTCAATCCATTTTCCAAATTAAGCCATTATGCTACTTATCACTGACTGATTCACTAAAGAACTTAAATATGAAATGAATAATAAATGACACTTATAGAGTGCCTTAAAGTTTGCTGAATGTTTTACATTGATTATGCTTGAATCTCAAAATTATTCTGTGAGGCAAGTATTACATAGGTATTACCATATTGCAGAGGCTCTTGAGACTTAGATTAGGTGACCTGTCCACTGTGATGTAGCAGGTGTCAGAGGTGGACTTTAAGCCCAGGCCTTTCCAATTGAAGGTCCAAGACTTTAGCCATGAGGCTTCCTCTGTGTTCTTCCTTCACTTTTCCCTTTCTTGAATGTGGCTTGCTATAACATGTGTTTTTTCTTTCTTTACTGTTGAGACTGGGTCTTCTTATGTCATCTAGGCTGGAAGTATAGTAGCAATTCATGAGCTGATCCCACTGCTGACTGCCATGGAAACTTTAACCTTCCCTATTTTCAGCTTAGGCAACCCGGAGCCCTCTGTCCTCTCCACCTTCCCATTACTAGTCTCAGACTTAATGCAGTCACGTCATGGGCTTTAGTCCTAGTCCAGTCCCAAACTCCTGAGCTAGAACAATCCACCAGCCTTAGACTTCTCAGTGTCATGAATTACAGAAATGCCCAGCACATGCACTTGTTTTTTTTTTTTAAAAAATTTTCTCAATAGTATTTTATTTTCCAAATAATGTAAAGATAGTTTTCAACATTCATTTTTAATATAATTTTGTTTTTTATTATAGCTCTTTATATACAAAACATATGCATGGGTAATTTTTCAACATTGACCCTTGGAAAAACTTCTGTTCCAACTTTTCCCCTTCTTTCCCCCACCTCCTCCCCTAAATGGCCGGTAGTCCCATACATGTTAAATATGTTAAACAAGTATATGTTAAATACAGTATATGTATAAACATTTATACAGTTATCTTGTTGCACAAGAAAAATCGGATTTAGTAAAAATAACCTGAGAAGAAAAAAATAAAAATGCAAGCAGACTGTAACAGAAAGAGTGGAACTGTTATGTTGTGGTCCGTACTCATTCCCAGTGTTCTTTCTCTAGGTGTAGCTGGTTCTGTTCATTACAGATCAATTGGAACTGATTTGGATCCTCTCATTGTTGAAGAGGGCCACGTCCATCAGAATTGATCATTATGTAGTATTGTTGCTGAAGTGTATAATGATCTCCTGGTCCTGCTCATTTCACTTAGCATCAGTTCATGTAAATCTCTCCAAGCCTTTCTGTATTCATCCTGCTGGTCATTTCTTATAAAATGATAATATTCCATAACATTCATATACCACAATTTAGTCAGCCATTCTCCACTGATGGGCATCCACTCAGTTTCCAGTTTCTAGTGACTACAAAAAGGGCTGCCACAAACATTTTACATGTACCTGTTTTTAAAGAAGCTGTAACTTGGTGATGACATTGCCCGGGTATTGTGAACTTTGCATTAGTCATCATATCCCAGGTTGTTGAGAATTAGACCAAGGGCTGAGAACAATGTAATCAAAACTCCTCCTTTTGCAGATGAGGAAACTGAAGCTCAGGAGAATGACTTGCATAAAGTCAGATAGCTTCAGAGCAGCCTTGCTTTCTATATCGGGTTAATATGATTGCAATTCTTCCACCTCATGGGGCAGAAAAAGGATTAATGAGCTAACATCTTTCAGACTCCATTCTCCTGTCCTCCTCCCCCATGCATCTTTCACAGCTGCTGCCAAGATAATCTTTTTTTAGGCATAATTCTTGTCAAAATCTCTTCTCAAGGATCTTCAATAATACTTAATGGGTTAATTTCAAATGCCTTTGCCTAATACTCATAGCCACCCATGATTTGGTACTACTTTCTAATCTTGTCTTAAAAATTACTGATATATTTAGGTTTTTTTACATCACCTTAATTTCTTAACATATTCCTGCCTCACTCTTCTGTCAACTTTATAACAAAGATTTATTTTTATTTATTTATTTTTGTAACAAAGGTTTGAAAAAGAAAGGAGGAAAAGCAATTTACCAAAATCAATCAAACCATCAACATGCCTTAGAGAATGTGCACTCTGCTATATCCCAAGTTTTTACCTCTGGATAAAAGGGAGGGAGGAATATTTTCTCAATTTATCTTTGGGGCTCAGCTTCAGCTTTGTCTTATGCTCCTTGGTGTACTGTATGCTCTGGTCAAAATCTCAGTCTCTGAACGTTCCCTGTGATTTTTGCTTCTTTGCTTTCTTCCTCTTATTCCTTGCATTTAGAATGTCTTTCATCTCCTTTGCCAGTTAATTCTTGAACCTCCTTTAAAGGCTGGCTATAATGCCATTCCTTCCCTGAAGCCATTTCAGACTGGTCAATAACAACCTTTCATCTCAAAATTCATATTGCTATAATGGACTCATGTAATATTGTCTTAGTTATTTGTATTTGAGCCTTACTCCTCTTTCTAGACAAATAAGCTCCATGTCTTCTCTATGCTTTGTCTAGTTCTTTAATGTTCACCACAGTATTCTTTACACAGTAGGCACTTAATAAATGTTTTTTGAATGTTGATGGAATGATTGATACAAACAAAACAATTGATTTTAATCCTCATATAATAAAGTAAAAGTCTAAAGTAGAGAAGGACAATGAGCAAATTCATGACCAGTTGTTGGCTTTAGCTAAGTTGTTGCTATGTCGGCATTTATGTTGCTATTAATAGTAAGTGATGCTGGATTATAGAAGTATGTTTGCATTTCTTAAGTCTTTTATTTCCTGCTGGAAAATTAAATTCAGCCCAAAGCACATATGTGGTTAATGCTTTAAGGGTTTATCTAAACTAGCACTTCAAGTAGAGTCCTAATATACTCATAATACAGTGATCCTGGTGTGTCAGTGAAGAATGATGTGTCATTGTAGCACTTTTCTCAGCTAAAGATTGTCATTGTTCAACATTTTGTTAGGTACTGAAAGACATGCAAAGATAAATGAGATTGTTCCTGTCTCCAGGATATCATACATATGCAATATATCTTGAATGTGTGCTATGACTTAAAATCAATATATTTGCATCTGAGAGGTATAAGTAAAGTTCTGTAAAAGTTTGAGTGTTGAGAAATAGGAAAAGGTTTCACAGAAATGACATTTTAGCTAGGCCACGGATGATGGTTAGAATTGTCAGATATGAAAATGGAGAAAATTTTAGCCATAGGGAATAGTTTGAGCAAAAACATATAGGTGAGAAAACAGGGATTGCACTAGCAGTTATTATGAGGATAGGACATAAGGATGATCTATAATTCCAGCAGAACAACATTTGAGGCAACGGCAGATTAGAGAGACTCAGATTTCATCATGAGGTAGTTTAGGTTAGAGCTGACTGGGTATTCAATGAAGGGTTTCTGGGACCGGTGTTAGAGATGGCACTAGGTTAATGTGAGTCATCAGAATAGAGTCCCAGGATTCAAATATGTTGTAGAACATGGTCCATTTACTACTTTGCACAACCTTCTTGGGCCATTTGCACATTTTCAATTTCCCTCTCTTTGACTAGTGCTTCTTAGCCTCTCTGTCACTATAATCCCTAGTTATGTCTCTTCCTGCCAATCTACTTTATTGTATCCTCAAAGCACGGGGCTCACTTCAGCCCAACATGGAGCAGCTGCTGGGGAGGATCCCTGCTGTCCCCTATTATCTGCATGTCAGTGACATTTATTGAATGCCTTAGCCTTCCACATTCATCAAATGCCTGCTGTGAGCAGAGCCTTCCGGTGGGGCAGTTAGCATTGCTTCAGCATTGGTGGATGAACTGCCTTGCAGGGTCCCTTGCTGGTTCACTTCTCCTTGCCAGGATAGTGGGATGCCCTTTCTCAACCTCCCAACTCCCTATTTCCTATCTGTCATTTCAGGCCCAGGTTCATCTTCCATGAAGTCTTTTCTGAATTCCCAGAGTTGCCTGTGTTACCCTCTCCCCCCTAGGCTGAGACCCCTAGTCCTATGGACATTCAACATACTTGGTTTTATCATTCTTATTAAGCTCTGCTTGTTTTTTTCTTTCTCATTCCCTGCCCCACCCCCCTTGATCTGATTTTTCTTGTGCAGCAGGGAAAATGTGGAAATAATGTTTAGAAGAACTGCACATGTTTAACCTATATTGGATTATTTGCTGTCTAGGAAAGGAGGAAGGTAGAAAGGGAGGGAGAGAAATTTGAAACACAAGGTTTTGTAGGGTGAATGTTGAAAACTATCTTTGCATGTAATTTGAAAAATAAAATGCTAATATTATAAAAATAATAAAAACCAGCAACTATCTCTACAAAGAAAAATAAATAAAAGAAAATAAATTATAAGCTCTCTGAGGCCAGGTACCCCAAGGCCTACCATATGCCTTTCTCCATAGGGAAATCTTCTAGGATGAATAAATGCAGACTTAGAGCTGAAAGAAAGCTTGGAGATCATCCAACTTGATTGTTTAACAGATGAGGAAATCGAGGTAGGAAATGAAGTAGATTGTTTATGATCAAACAGTGAATAAATGGCAGAGCCAGGAGGCAGTGCCTCTGATTCTAGTTACTCTACTCTGCCAGGTTGCCTACTGCTAAATATTGCCCTATGCTGACAGAATGGCAATACTATTCGAGTACATTGATTTCTAGAAGTGGAAGACAGTGAAAAATCTGATGCAGCAGATAGAAGGCTGGAGTCAGAAAGGCTGGAATTGAACTCCAGCCTTAGACACTCCCTACCTGGCACTCCAGATGCCAGGGACCCTGGGCAAATTGCTTAATTCCAGTTTCTCAATTTCCTCACCTGTAAAATGGAAATACTGATAACATTTACCTTGAAAAGTTGTGAGCATCAAATGAGATAATGATTATAAAGTGCTTAGCATGGTGCCTGCACATGGTAGAAGCTATATAAATGCTTGTTTCCTTCCATTTCTTTCCTTATCACACTCAGGAGCCTTCTGCTACTTTCTCCTATCCCACCTTGTCTCACATAGTGAAGTAGTCTAACTCTTTACCAAGCTATTAGTTTCTCCCACTTGTTCAAGCAACCCCATCTCTTTCAACAGATCCACCTCTCTGCCATCCTCTTTCTTTCAATTATTTTCACTCTTTCCCTATCTCCTGGTTCATTTTCTACAAACTTACCCATATCTCCCCTATTCTGACCCTCACTTGATCCTTCCATCCCTGCTATCATCTTGTATCTTGTCTGTCCTTAGTAACTAAAGTCATTGAAAAAATGGTCTCCAAAAAGTACTTCCACTTTCTCTCCTTTATAGAGATCATTCTACGTAGGCCATCATTCCACCAAAACATCTCTCGAAGTTAGCAATGGTCTCTTGGCCTTTTCTCCACCCTCATTCTCCTTGACTTCTGAAAGCTTTCACACTGTCATTCCCTTTCTCCTCTTTGATGCTCTCTTCCCTCTAGGTTTTTGGGATGTGACTCCTGGTTCTTGTCAATCTGTTCTTTCTCCTTTACTTCTTCAGTCTCCTTTACTTCATTCTCTGTGAGATCATACTCTTTAACTGTAGGCATCCCTTGACATTCTATCTTAGGCCTCCCTCCTTCTGTTGATGATTCTCAAATCTACCTTTTCTGACTTAGTCTTTCTGTTGGCCTCCAATTGTCTTTTGGATGTCTCAAGCTGGCTATCCAATAAATATCTTAAACATCAAAATGGAACTCATTATCTTCCCCCCGCCAAACATTCCCTTTTCCTGCCCCCCTTACTGTAGAGGACAACAGCATTCTCCAAATCCCTCAGGCTTGCAAACCTAAGGATCATCCGGAATTCATTCTCTTTCATGACCCATATCCAATCAACTGCCAAGGTTATTGATTCCACCTTTGAAACATCTCTCAAATATATCCCCTTCTTTCTTCTGACATTGCCCTCATCAACTCACATCTGGATTATTGTAATAGCCTGTTGGAGTGCATTTGTCTGCCTCAAATCTCTCCTTCATTCAGACACTAAAATATTTTTTTTCTAAAGTGTAGGTCCTATCATGTCACCCTCAATAAAATTAGTGGCTTCCTATTACATCTGGCAGCAAAAGCAAAATGCTGTTTGGTGTTCAAAGCCCTTCCTCCCCTTCTACCTTTCCAGTCTTTTTATACCTTACTATCTGACATATACTCTTTGATCCAGCAACATTAGCCTTCTGGATGCTCCACAAACATGATGCTCAGTCTCTCATCTCTGGCCATTTTTTTCTTTGTCCCCCATGCCTGAATGCTTTGCCTTTTCCACTCTGACTACTGACTTCCCTGGCTTCCTGTAAGTTCCACCTAAAATCCTACCTTCTACAACAGGGATGAGGAATCTTTTTTCTTCCAAGGACCAGTTGGGTATTTATAACATTATTCACTTTAAAATTTCTAATCTAATTTTATATTTTAGTTATCTTTGTCATTTCTGCTGTTGAACCACTTCCAACTGAGAAGACATCAGGGATTATAAGTTACAAGTAGCCATTATTGAATCTACTTATGCAAGAAGGGTCAGGCTGGAAGGTTTAATGGACCATGTGATAGACTATATGTAGCAGTAAACAAGAATGGAAGAATCTGGGAGCTTTTGTCTTTGTTCCTATCTTTATATATCTTATCATCTCTTATAAATTATTCCAAGGGCAGCTTATTATATCTATTTTTATATCTTCCCCCAGTTGCCTGATGGAGCAGCTAAGTGTCTGGTAGATGGAGTGCTGTGGAGTCAGAAAAACTCATTTTCCTGAGTTCAAATCTGACTTCAGAATTAGTTGTGTGACTCTGGGCAAGTCACTTTACCCTGGTTACCTCATTTTCCTCATCTGTAAGATGAGCTGGAAAAGAAAATGGCAAATCACTTCAGTATCTTTGCCAAGAAAACCTGAAATGGGATCATGGAGATCAGAACCAAGTGAAAAATGACAACAACCAGGGCCTAACACAGCTAAACAATAAGTAGTTCCTGGTAAATGAAATCCTGGAAGCCAAGAGGTATGACTGGCAAGTTTCAAGAAAAGAAGATCCAAGAGGTAAGAGAGTATGAAAAGTGATACCAGTGAATAGCAGACCCCAAGATGAGCTTTTCTTCTAGGACAGAAACTACTTATTTTCTGCTTGGTTATATTTCCTGATCCATGTGAGCCAGTGTATACAGTGTTTATGCTCAGAACAAAAGTCTCTTGATTATGTATCTCCCTCTAAAAGACTAAAAAAGACCTGATTCTTTCCAGAGCATCAATTTTAGGATATCTTTGAAAAGGGAAATCTTCCATTACTAAAACCCATTACTATTTTGGCATTTCCCTTTTCCTTTCCAATTTTCCTGGAATACTATCTTGTTGCTGGAACAAAGAGAGAGAGGACCTGTTGGAATGGAATACACTTATTCATTTTCTTTTTCCGTTTCCCCTTCTGACTTAGGATACTAACAGAACTGCATATTGTCTCTATTTTCCTTCCCTATCCTCCCAGCTGTGTCTGCTATGCTGAACTGGAAAAATGGGACTAGACTGGGGCTGAAATGGGGGAGGCTGAGATTTATAGTTGTCTAAAATAGTCTTGATTAAAAGTCAATCAGGAACTAATCAGTATGTCCCTGCATGTACAGCATTCATCCCATCTTTTTCTCTTTCTCACTTCTTCCAGTGATTTTCCAAAGCATCATAAGAGTGGGTTGCTTTGGCATTGTGTAAACATTTGAATTTGGGATTTCTGAGAGTTTTCTACATGAAGGATTTTGAAAAACACGTCACATTCTTTACTGGGGCTCCAACTGTCACCCCGCCTTTTGCCCCTTCACAGAGGAAGCAAGACCTGACAAGTAATAGGAAGAACAAGAATAAAGAAGGAACTTACTATGGCCATTGGGCAAGCTCTTATAATTACTTTTCTGAGAGAATAAATTATATAGACAGTAGTAACTTTCTTTTGGAAATGAAACCCAATTGTACAGAGTAAATGTGGAATTATTAAATCTGCACAGAGCTTTTACTTTTTTTTTCAAAGCTCTTTGACATCAGTAAGTCCATTTTATTCTCATAACTATGTGAGATTCAAGAGGTTAGTGCTGTCACTTCCTTCCTCTTGACCCAGATTCTGGAGATCCATGGAGGCACAACAACTTGAGGCACTGCTCAGGTGCCAGCACATCTTGTTTCCTATCTGACTCTAGTAACCCTTAGAGCCAGTAGGTCAACAAACATTTATTAAGTTCCTATAGTGCCAGACACTGTGCCAACAGTTTTATGGGTACAAAAAGTATTATGAGCCCCCCTTGCCTTCACACTACCATGGAGACAATATGCAGACATCTATGTACAAACAAGATTTATGCAAGACAAATTAGAGATAATCAACATGGGGGAAGGCATTACCATGGAGGGGGATCAAGAAAGACTTCTTGCACAAATGGAATTTTGGCTGAGACATGAAGGAAGCCAGAGAAGTAAGAAGTTGGAAATGAGGGAGGAGATTTCCAGGCATGGGGTTCAGCAAGGGAAAATGCCCAGAATTAGAAGTATTTTGTGAAAGAAAAATTAAGGAGGCCATTGTCACAGCTTATATGGGAACTGGGGTGGGGTTAAGGAGTAAAGGATTAGAAAGTAGAGAAGGTCACTGAGGGCTTTAAGAATCAAAAGATTTTACATATAGCTCTTTTTAGAAATTATTTTTATTTCATTAAATATTCTCCAACTACATGTTAACATTTAAAAAAAACAACCATTAAAAATTTTTTTTTGAGTTCTAGATTCTCTTCTTCCCCTTGCTTAAGAAGGCAAGGAATTTGATATTGATTATACATAAGAAATAATGCAAAATATATTTCCAGATTAGTCATGTTTCAAAAGAAACACAAGCAAAATAAAATAATAAAAATAAGGCAGTTGGTGGATAAAATGTTGGTCCTGGAGTCAAGACGAATGATCTTCCTGAGTTCAAATTTGTCTTCAGACACTAACTGTGAGACTTTGGGTGAATTACCTAACCTTGTTTGCCTGAAATGAGTGACTCCAGTATCTTTGCCAAGAAAACCCCAAATAGGTCACAAAGAGCTGAATGTGATTGAAATGACAGAACAATATCTACTAAGCCAAAAAAAGCATTGCCTCGGTCTGTTTTCATAGGTCATCAATTCTCTCTTTGGAGGTGAAGAGCATTTTTCATCATAGGTCCTTTGGAATTATTTTGGATTATTGTCCTGATCAGAGTAACTAAGTCTTTCAAAGTCGATCATGTTTACAATGTTACTGATACTGTGTATGATATTCACTTGGTTCTACTCACTTCACTTTGCATGAGTTCATATAATTCTTCCCAGGTTTTTCTGGAATTGTCCTGCTTGTCATTTCTTATAGTATTTCATAGAGTATTCCATCACAATCATATGCCACAATTTGTTCAGCCATTCCTTAATTGGGCATCCCATCAATTTCTAGTTCTTTGCCACCACAAAAAAAGAACTGCTATAAATACTTTTTATATGAATATGAAATATGAATAGTTCCTTTCCTCTTTTCTTTGATCTCTTTGGGATATGGATCTAGCACTGGTATTGCCAGGTCCACTAACAGTTCATTTGTGTCCCAGTTTTTCCATAAACCTTCCAGACATTTGTCTTTTTCTCTTTTCTCTCATGTTAGTTAATCTGATATATATGAGATGGTATTCCAGAGTTGTTTAATTTGTATTTCTCTAATCATTCATGATTTAGAGCATTTTTCAATGTAACTATTGATGGCTTTGATTTCTTTTTCTAAGGATTATATGTTCCTATCCTTTGACCATTTATCAACCTGGGGTTGACTTTTATTTTTATGAATTTGGCTCATTTCCCTATATTAAATTTGATTCTTGAGGCAATAGGAAAACTCAAGAAGTTTAATGTGAGAAATTATTAATTCCAGAGCATTCCAGAGGGCTCAGAGGAAGAGATAGGCAGATATGGAATGGAAAACTGGGGAATAGGAGGTTTGAAGTAGATGGAAATGAGGAAATACATAGCTAAAGTGTTATACTTCAGCAGTTGGGATATTCAATAACTCTTGAATAGGGGGATTAATGGGGTGGGAATGAACTAACCATTATAGAATGAATAGAGACAGAATTGTATTGAATGGTGAGTTCTTACTCCCCAACTGCTTGTGTACATTTGTTTTTGCCTTTAAAGGCTGGTTTATTATTGCATAGTGGGGATGGCCTGGTCAAAGTGTACTTTAGAAAGCTGACTTAAAAAATTTTTTTTAATAACTTTTTTTACTGACAGAGCCCATGCCTGGGTAATTTTTTTACAACATTATCCCTTGCACTCACTTCTGTTCCGGTTTCTCCCCTCCCTCCCTACACCCCCTCCCCCATTTGGCAAGCAGTCCTATACAAGGTAAATGTCACAGTATATCCTAGATACAATATATGTGTGCAGAACCGAACAGTTCTCTTGTTGCACAGGAAGAATTGGATTCAGAAGGTAAAAATAACCCAGAAAGAAAAACAAAAATGCAAACAGTTTACATTTATTTCCCAGTGTTTTTTCTTTGGGTGTAGCTGCTTCTGTCCATCCTTGATCAATTGAAACTGAGTTAGAGCTTCTCTTTGTCAAAGAAATCCACTTCCTTGTTTTGCTCATTTCACTCAGCATCAGTTCATGTAAGTCTCTCCTCTCTGTATTCATCCTGCTGGTCATTCCTTACAGAGCAATAATATTCCATAACATTCATATACCACAATTTACTCAACCATTCTCCAATTGATGGACATTCATTCATTTTCCAGTTTCTAGCCACTACAAACAGGGCTGTCACAAACATTTTGGCACATACAAGTCCCTTTCCCTTCTTTAGTATTTCTTTGGGGTATAAGCCCAGTAGAAACACTGCTGGATCAAAGGGTATGCACAGTTTGATAACTTTTTGAGTATAGTTCCAAATTGCTTTCCAGAATGGCTGGATGTGTTCACAATTCCACCAACAGTGTATCAGTGTCCCTGTTTTCCCACATCCCCTCCAACATTCCGCATTATTTTTCCCTGTCATTCTAGCCAATCTGACAGGTGTGTAGTAGTATCTCAGAGTTGTCTTAATTTGAATTTCTCTGATTAATAATGACTTGGAGCATCTTTTCATATGGCTAGAAATAGTTTCAATTTCTTCATCTGAAAATTGTCTGTTCACATCCTTTGACCATTTATCAATTGGAGAATGGCTTGATAGAAAGCTGACTTTGACAGATGAAAGGAAGATAGTCTAGAGCAAGGAGAGATTTGAGTCAGGGAAAGTAATCAGAAGGATATTGCAATAGTCTATGTGTCAGATGATGAGGACCTATACCAAGGTGGTCAGAAAAAAGTGCATATGAGAATTACCTGCAAGTAAAATTGATTGGCATTGGCAACTGATTGGATAAGGAGGGTTAGAAAGGAAGAGATGGTGATGACATCTAATTTGTGAGCTGGATGACTGGGAAGATGGTTATACCTTCAACAGTAATAGGGAGGGGATGGTTTGATGGCCTAACCAATCATCAGACGCTTGTTACTTATTAGCTGTGTGACCCTGAGCAAATCACAATTTGAGCCATTGCTTCAACCCAAACTCAAACCCAGTAATAGAGAAATTAGAAATAAAGGAGGGTTTTGAGGAAAGAAAAAATAAGATCAATTTTGGACCGGTTGAGTTTAAGATGGCTGTGGGACATCTAGTTTAAAATGTCCAGTACTTCATGCTCCTGCTGCACTGAGACAGGATTTCTGAGTGCTTACAGGACACAATTGTCATTAATTATAAGGGGAGACATTGAAGATAAATGTAAGAATAAGGATGATAAGAGGGGGGCAGTCGGTTGGAGAAGATGGGATGGGAATAGGATTACTTATGCCTGTAACAGTTTGCCTCGGCCAGGAGAAAGGCTACCTCATCATGTGAGATGGGTGAATGAGGAAAAAGTAGAAAACATCTGGGTGATTTGAGATGAAGATGAGAGAAGAGGAAACATTCAATGAATTGTCTCTATTTTTCAACAAAATATGAGGAGAGATGAAAATGGAGGGTTTGAGAAGAGATGAAAAGATTTGAAAGAGTCACTGTCATGAGTGGGACAGTGAATTAAGAAGAGTCTAAAAGGATTACTTTAAAGTAGTGAAAACTAGTTGAAGTGATATAAAGTTGTAGTGAATCCACGGATGGATAACTTGTAATTTCTTCATCTTTGTTCAGCTGTCAGTATGTAAAAAAGAAAAAGAATGAAAGGGAGTACAAAGGCAGACCAAGTGAGGACAGAAGAATGGGATGGTGAAGGAAGACAGGTCGCAGTGCGGAAGAGGATGAAGGGGAGAGGAAGACATATGGATGTGTAACTGGATTAGAGTTGGGAGCACTAAGCAGCCTGGACCTGATGGAGAGAGAAGATTGCTTGGGGGCAGGAGTTAGAAGTACCATTTTAATAGGGTTTTTTGGAGAACTAACTTTTATCTATGTCACTTTGGGGCTAGTTCATTAACATCCAAATCATTTCAAAGTTGTCAGTTCAACTTTAAAGTTAATATATTCATACCACCTCAAAATTATCAGTAACACTTGGAATTATCCTGGTTTTTACTGAGGAAGTCCAGAATTTATTTGGGATCTGTATAAAATAGGACCAAGAACTTCAACAGCAGTGTCTTCATAGGTTTGTTGATTGTACATTACCAACATATTAATTTTTGTTATAGTTTTTTATTTACAAAATATATGTAAGGGTAATTTTTCAGCATTGACTCTTGCAAAACCTTCTGTTCCAACTTTTCCCCTCTTTCCCCTCACCTTTTCTCCTAGATGGCAGGTAGTCCGATGCATGTTAAGTATGTTAAAGTATATGTTAAATACAATATATGTATACATATTTATACAGTTATTTTGCTGCATAAGAAAGATCACATTTAGAAATAAGGTAAGAATAACCTGAGAAGGAAAACAAAAATGCAATCAAACAGTAATAGAAAGAGTGGAACTGCTATGTTGTGGTCCACACTCAATTCCTATAGTTCTTTTGCGGGGTGTAGCTGGTTCTCTTCATCACTGAACAATTGGAACTGATTTGGTTCATCTCATTGTTGAAGAGAGCCACATCCATCAGCATTGATCATCATATAGTCTTGTTGCCATATATAATGATCTCCTGATTCTGCTCATTCGCTCAGCATCAGTTCATGTAAGTCTCTCCAAACCTCTCTGAAATCATCCTGTTGGTCATTTATTACAGAACAATTATATTCATAACATAATATACCACAATTTACCCAACCATTCTCCAATTGATGGGCATCCATTCATTTTCCAGTTTCTGGCCACTACAAAAAGGGTTGCCACACAGCCCTGTTTGTAGTGGCTAGAAGCTAGAAAATGAAAGGATGCCCATCAATTGGGGAATGGTTGGGTAAATTGTGGTATATGAATGTTATGGAATATTATTGTTCTGTAAGGAATGACCAGCAGGATGAATACAGAGAGGACTGGCGAGACTTACATGAACTGATGCTAAGTGAAACGAGCAGAACCAGGAGATTATTATATACCTCAACAATGATACTGTTTGAGGATGTATTCTGATGGAAGTGGATCTCTTCGATAAAGAGAGTTAATTCAGATCAAAGATGGACAGAAGCAGCTACACCCAAAGAAAGAACACTGGAAAATGAATATAAACTGCTTGCATTTTTGTTTTTCTTCCCGGGTTATTTCTACCTTCTGAATTCAATTCTCCCTGTGCAACAAGAGAACTGTTCAGTTCTGCACACATATATTGTGTCTAGGATATACTGTAACCTATTCAACATGTAAAAGACTGCTTGCCATCTAGGGGAGGAGGTCGAGGGAGGGAGGGGAAAAATCGGAACAGAAGTGAATGCAAGGGATAATGCTGTAAAAAAAATTACCCTGGCATGGGTTCTATCAATAAAAAGTTATAAAAAAAAAGGGTTGCCACAAACATTCTTGCACATACAGGTCCCTTTCCCTTTTTTAAGATCTCTTTGGGATATAAGCCTAGTAGTAACACTGCTGCATAGTAATTTTAATTAATGTGTGATAAAATTTGTAAACTATGCTCCTTTGATCTTTGGGATAATTTGTAAGTGATGTCCAAATTCCTCTTTGGCATTCTTATTTCCTGCTATTGCCTCTTTTATACTGGCTACTTATAAAACTTAAAATATTGATTAGATGGAGATGATGATGGTCAGGATAATCAGAGCAAGATACAATTTTAATATAACTATGATGAAAATACTACTGTACTTTGCTCTGATGAAATGATACATCATAGAATTATAGATTAAGAGCTGGAAGGATTTTTTTGAAGTTATCTGGTCCATTCTTCATCTTTTTTTATAGTTGAAGAAATTGAGGTTGAGATAGAATCAGTGTTTGAACCCAGACCCATAGATGAATTTAATATTGAGAAATAGTTTCCTGAAGCCTAGAGATGATATCATGTTTAAATTAAGAAATAATCATTTTAAGTAAAAAAAATTGGTGAAGGCATGCTTCACATTTTTATGTACTCTAAATTGTAATCTTTGACATATTAGTAAGTCAATAACCAGTGATTTTGTTGAGAAATCCTCTGAGCAACACATATGGAAACCCATCTATAGTGTAATAGATAAGTCTTAGAGTGACTTAACCATAGAAACTGAACTATAAAGTTCAAGTGCCAAAAGTCAAATTTAATTCAATTCTTCCTCATTTTGTCTATCACTCTGTTCACTATGCCATGTAGTCTCTTTAACATTTGCTAGTATTGTTAAAATCCACATAAGAATGGAAAAACGTGCTATTATCTCTGTTGCCCATTGCTAGGCTTAAATAAGGGATGGTTGGACCCTCTGTCCAATGTAGCACACCCAATTATGGGTTCATTTCTTTTAAGCAGTGAATAAACCTCTAGAGAGATGAGATTGCAAACCTAATCATATAAACTGAGAAGATTGGCAGGGCAATTTTTCTAGGGAATATTTCAAAGGAAGAACAACATTGTTCTGCGATGATAGGTAAAGAATTTTTATCAGAAGATGACAATGAGATGCCTTACTGAGGGCTCATTTCTATCAAAGAATTAAGTATTATAAAAAATTCCCAGCATTTTTTTTTTGGTGGGGTGAGGGAATATGACAGGCAAAGATCTCTCTTTCTCTCTCTCTCTCTCTCTCTCTCTCTCTCTCTCTCTCTCTCTCTCTCTCTCTCTCTCTCTCTCTTTCTGTCTCTGTTTCTGTCTCTCTGTCTGTCTCTCTGTCTTTCTCTCCCTCTTCCTCTCTCCCTCTCCCTCCTCCTCTCCCTCCCTCTCTCCATCTTTCCTTCTCCCTCCCCCTCTCCTTTTTCCTCTCCCTCTTCCTCTTCCTCCCCCTTTCCCTCTCTCCTTCTCCCCCCTCTCTCTTTCCCCCCCTCCTTTTCTCTCCCCCTCTCCTTCCCCCTCTCCCTCCCCCTCTCCCTCCCCTTCCCCCTTTCTTCTACCCCTCTTCCTCTCCCTCTTTCCCCTCTCCTCTCCTCTCCCTCTCCCTTTCCCTCTTCTTCTCCCTCTACTTCTCTCTCTCCCTCTTCCTTTCCCTCTCCTTTCTCCCTGTCTCTGTCTCTGTCTCTACCTCTCTTCTCAGCTCTCTTTTCTTCTCCCTCCTGCTCTTATCTTCTCTTTGTCTCCTCCTCTCCCATCTTCCATTTTCTTTTCGTTTTCTCCCTTCTCTTCTCACTCCCCTCTCACTTTGCCCTCCTGAAAGAAACTTTTGTTTGTTTAGAAATAAGCACAGAAGCCCCTTTTTTTGAAGAGGGAATGTAGAATATGAAGTGTACTTGACTTTGTAACTACATATCTGGAGGGGTTGCAGATTTTCATGGGAGGAGTACTCACCATTTTTGTAATAAAGCATTGAAATAACATAATTATTTCAAGTTTTAATTTAAATGTTCAAGAGAGATATATTTCAGTGGAATGAGTAACATTCTTATGGCCTTCTGGGCTTAAATAAAATGATGATTAGTACAAGTCAGGATACATGAAATTTTGTTGAAACAGCTGTTATTTGCTACTGTTCTCATTGATAACTCATTTAGTCTTTATACGGTTTTCCATATGTGTAAATTATAGTTATGACATGTTGTTCGTGTTCAAAGGGACAAATGATTTGCTTTTATGTAACGACTATCAGAAGCAAATTATTCAGTATTCATTACTTATATGTTATAGGGAGAATCTAAATTTATTTTAACTTTTTTTCTTCTCTGTAGGGCATGCTTTTAATGTTCCCATCTCAGAGAACTTGTGGAATGGACTAATCGTATTCTTTGCATATTTATAAACACTTTGTTATTTATTAATGAACCATTTCAGAGATAAAATTAGCATTTTATTCATATCCAACATATTTCTCAAAGAGACTCTGACTCATGTCAAAGAATTTAGAATTGAAGTTGAATGAATAGAAATGTAAGTGGGTATTATCTTTTAGGTGAACCCTAAAGAAACAGAAGAGTTCTTTCCTGAGATACAGCTGTAACTTGGTTCCCTTTGGAATCATGGTTTATGAGCCACTGTGTGAATACCTTGATTTAGAAGAATTTTATCCCATAGGCTGATTAAACTGAAAAACAGAGAGTCTAAAGCCGGATGAAATCTTTCTAATTTTGCAACAAAAAATACACACGAAGAGAAAATGGTTTCTGCTGTTCTTCCAAATTCCCATTAACCTAGTCAATCAATCAACAAGTATGAAAAAGTGGGTATGGACTCCATCATTTCTTTCCTAGCAAATTGCAAGAATAATAATGTCTGACATAAATAGAAAAGATTAAGTTTTATTTACATAAAATTTGCTTGAGGTGATAATAGGAGAGTCAAGTGGAATTGTATTGTAGGGAGGGGTGAATAAGGTTGGGTCCAGAGAGATAATTTGGGAATCATTACTGTAAAGATGAAAATTGATCAAATAGATAGACTAAGAAAGATTGAAAGTATAGGGAGAATAATTGAAGTACCAGAGCAGAGGCTTGGAAGTTATCCAAAGAAAAGGTAGAAAGGAAGAGGATTAAAACATAACAAAAGAAACAGAGGGGTGTGTGTGTGTGTGTGTGTGTGTGTGTGTGTGTGTGTGTGTGTGCGCGCGCGCGCGCGTGCTGGGGGAGGAGGATGCAGTAAGGAAAACCAAGATAATAAATTGTCACAGAAATTAAGAAAGAAGAGGTTTTGAAGTGGAGATTCTTAGGTTTCCAAATGATAAAATGCAGGGAAATAAGATGAAGACTGAGAAAAGCCATTGATCCAGTTAAAAGTAGGTAATATTTGACTTTAGAGCAGTTTCAATAACATGATAGAGCTGGAAAGCCAGATTCAAGTTGAGAAGGAAGGGAATAGGAGAAGAGGAGACAGTAGGTGCAATTCATCAGAGAAGTCTGGCAACAAGAGGAGAATATTAGTCTCAAGGGACAGTCAGGACAAATGTAAGCTATTTTAGGACTTGGACTTGGACATGACAAAGAAGAAAAATATAAAGAGAAACTGAAATACAAAGGACAAGATAATTGAAGAAATGTTAAAATTAAAAGAGACTTTAGTGATCACATGGCCCAATCTTCTAATTTTTGTATGAGAGTCCTTAAAAGATTTGTGCATCATTGTACAAATAGGTTAAACTTGAATCTACCATAGTTCACCTAAGCCTGGATGATGTTTTGTTTCTGACTTAGACACTTAAATGTTTGTTGAATTTAATTTAAATTGGATTTTGCTCCTAGTCTATATCCTTTCCATTACTTATTTCTAGAGGCAGAGTTAGTAAACTTTTTTTACATTGAATCAAAACCTTCTATTCTTAAATTCCCCCTCCTTTCCCTTTCCATTTCTGCCTCCTTCTTCTGTTGTTTCCTCCCAAGTAGAAAAAGTCTCATTCCTCTTCTGCCAATTAGATACTCAGAAACATCACTTAGGTGGAATCTAAATGACATCAATTTATTATTTAACAAGCATTCAGAATCTTAAAAATATTTTTATTCTAGAAAAACTAACCATGGAGAGTAAGCTTTAGAACTATACAAGCCCACCAACAGTCTTTTCTACAGGCTAAGCATTCCATTTTCTTTTGACTAATCTTTGCTTAACATGCTCTCCAGTGACCTCAACACTCTGAGCAGGTTCCAGGTTAACAATACCCTTTCCAAAATGTGGCATTCAGAACTGAATTCACTGTTCTGGGTGTGGCTTTTTTGGGGGGCAGGGTACCACTATTGATTTTGCAACTCTTGCTTTGGAATGTGATGTGGGTGGGTACAGATGTGTACTAGATACAGTTAAGACAACAAAAAGAACTGTGAATTTAGAGATAATATGACAGGATGATTATTGAAATAGGCTTCTTGTTGACAACATTGGCCAGGACTTAAGGTCACCTGCCCCTTTGTGATGCTTTTCAGGAGGAAGCAAGCAAAGACTCTTTAGATGTATAAAATCCTGGAATTCTGATTGTTAAACAAAATCCTCTTTCTGGTTTAATTAGGGTCTAAGCTTGCTTACCACGATCCAGTGACTCAGAATTTCTGCAATGAGCTTATTAAGCAGGCAGAAAGAGCCCACTGATGAAATTCCCTCCCACTAACAGAAACAATGCAGCTATTAACACCCAGAATTTCCTCCCCCCCATCTTCCCATTCCTACTCGAAGGTGTGGGTAGGTCAGTGGGCTTAAGCATTCCTGACTTGCTCTTCACGGCTGGCTTTTCTAGACAAAAGGCCCTGAAAGCTTGTTAAGATATAAAGTGGCAGTCATTTGGATTTCACTTGAGTAACCTGTCAGCATTAGCTCTGTCTCTCCTTCTATGATGACTTGTGGCTGGAAGCCAAAGCATGATAGGAGCATTTAGAAAGTCTCTTTTGGGTCCAGAGTGACAGGAAAGAAAAGACTAACACAAAGGCATGTCTGCCAGCAAGTGATGGGGAGGTTGCATATCCGGATTAACAAGTTCATGTTTGCAAAAGCTATAGAATTGCAAAGTGTCACCATTTCTATTATTATTCTCCACCACATTTTTGGAATAGGCTACATGGCTTCCCACTCCATCCTCTTAGTAGCAGAGTAGGCAGAAGTGTTTTTCATTCTGCTTTATTCTGGATGCTTTAAATTTTCTAAAGGACAGATGAGCATGGCCTCTTGACAAGAAAGAGAAAAGAATCCCTGAGAAGCACTGTGTGGTGGCTAAAATTGGTGTTGGCTGTTCAGCACGGAGGAGATGAGAATTGTCTTATTTTTTCTTAGCAACAACTCCATTCAATTCTTAGCTCAAACAACTGGCCTTATAAATTTGGCTCCTCTACATGGTTCTGGAAAAAATATATTTCTTTTAAGATATACACACCACTCTTTACTTGTTCTTCCTCCTCATATACTTTGTTTCCATGAGGCAAGATGAGATTTTAAGGTGTTTTGCACCATGGTCCTTTGGGTTTCACATAAATGACAATATTGGTCTTGTTAATTGTCTGTTGTAAAACAAAAGTGGAATCAGGCAGACAGATTCTTAAAATGAAAAATTATTTTCTTAAAGCATTTTCACCGATAACTTTGGTTTGGACAGCACCTTTACTCAGCTAGCCCTAGTAACAAAGAATCAAGGAATTGTGGGAAGATGGAGGAATAAGGCAGGAACCTACCTGGGTCTCCCAAATTTCCTCACAAACAACTTAAAATAATGCTTTAAAGTAAATTTTAGAGCAGTAGAAATAATTAAAAGTAGAGATAAAGCAGTTATCCACTTTGGAAAGAGCTGACCTTCAGGGTAGTAGTTTAGTTTGCTTCTAGGCAGATACCACAGAATCAAAAAACAACAATCCCAGGGGACAGCTGGGCTGGTAGATTTAATTTCATGAGCTTTTGCTGATGACAGTAGGGGTTGGATAGCTAATCAGAGAAAGAAGGTGGGGACCCTCTGTGGGTCTCAGATACCTTGACCAGTTGGGTAAGGAGGAACAAGCACATGAAGAGGGGTGGAGGGCCCTGCTGGTTTTGGTTACTGGCAGTAAAACAGAGTCCTTGGTTTTGATTCTAGGGCAGAGGGGAGCTAGTGCTTCAGCAACCTGAGGTTCTACAGGGAGCAAGAGAGTTTGCACTGGTAGTGGTGCTGGGAACCTGATCAGCTAAAGGGTGGAGAGAAGCACCTGAAGTCATTTATAGACCAAGGTATGAGCCAGAGGAGGAGCGACCACAGCCGGCTCTATAAATAAGATTGGGTGGAAGGCAGGTAGTGTGGGAACCCTATTCTCTGGGTTAATATATACATTTAATATGATATAGATTATAGATTATGTGGCTTATAAGACATTGAAGAAACTAAGAGGTCAAAGGTCCCCAGAGAGAGCTCAGAAAACAACAGCATGAAAAACCTGATGTCTGAGACAACTTCTTGTAAAGCTTCAAAGAAAAATATAAAATGGTCACAAGCCCAAAATGAGACCTTAAAAGGACTTTAAAAATTAACTGAGAGGTCTAGGAAAAAATGTCAAGAGAAATAAAAGTAATGCAAGAAAATTATGGGAAAAAGTCAATTAAGTGGGAGAAAAGAGACCCCAAAATTTAGGAAAGATAATTCCTTAAAAATTAGTTTCAGGCAAAGGGAAGCCAATGACTAGAAAAACAACTGCTCTAGAAAACAGACCAAGGAAAGACAATATAAAAATTATTGGATTACTTGAAAGTTACGATAAAAAGTCTAACATTTTACTTCAAGAAATTATTAAGAAAATTGTTCTGAAGTTCTAGAACTAGAAAGTAAGATAGAAGTTGAAAAAAAATCCATTAATCATTGTCTGAAAGAGATCCAAAAATGAAAATTCATAGAAACATTATGGTTTCAAAGATCAAGGAGAAAATATTACAAACAACTAGAAAGATACAATTTAAATATAGTGGATCTAAAGTGAGGACAACATAAGATTGAGCAGCTTTTACATTAAAAATCTTAAGGGCATGTAATATAACATTTCAAAGAGCAAAAGAACTGGGTGATCAAATAAGCATAACCCACCCAGCAAAGTTGAATATAATTCTGCAAGGAAAAATTGATATTTAATGAACTAAAAAACTTTTAGGTATTCTTGAGGAAAAGACTGGGACTGAACAGAAAATTTGAGATATAAGAACTAGGAAACACATAAGAAGGTAAATATGAAACACTAATTATAAGGGATATGTTAAGATTAAATTATTTTTCATATGGGAAAATTATTAAGGACCATGCCTAGGTGAAGGGGGCAGGTCAATTCTCTGAGAGCCTCCACAGCTGTGAATTATAACATCTGAAGGAGTTGCAAGGCATCCTTTGCTGACACAAATATTCTTTGTGGATTGGAAATGAAATAAATTAAGGCAAGAGGGAAAAGAAGAGAGGTCAGAGAACGCAACTGTCTCTCAGTCTCCTTGTATCATCATCATCTGTTCACATTCTACAAATCTGAGTTAGACTCCAGCAGCCATTGGCAGGTGGCTCCCATATCACAACAAAAATTATATTTGTAACTCTTAAGAATGTTCTATTACTAGGATAGTTTGAAAGCATATACAAAGAGGAAAGATTGAGTGGGAGGCAGGTAGTACTGGAACCTTATTCTCATTGGAACTGAGTTAAGGAGGGAATAACATATACATTTAATAGACCATAAAAGTCTTCTTGACATACAGACAAATAGGAGGGTAAGGGCATGAAATAAGAGAGTAAATTAGGGAGTCAGTGGTCAGAAGTAAATTAGATTCCTGAGGAGGTAAAGGGTAAAAAGAGAGAGAAAAAAGATAAACAATGAAGAAAAATAAGATGGAAGGAAATATACAAAGCATATTTATAACTTTGAATGTGAAGGGGATGAACTTACCCATAAAACAGAAAAGGATAGCAGAAGGGATCAAAAACCAGAATCTGACAATATGTGGTTTATAAGAAACAAATTTTAAAATAAGAGGTACACAGAATAAAAATAGCTGGAGTAGAATTTATTATACTTCAAGTGATATAAAAAGAAGCAGGGGCAGCAATCATGATTTCAAATGAAGAAAAGCTAAAATAGATTTAATTAAAAGAGATAAAGTAGAAAACTACATCATTCTAAAAGATACCATAGGTAAAGAAATAATATCAATACTAAATATATATGCACCAAATACTATATATAGTATTCAGATTTTTAAAGGAAAAGATAAAATAATGAGGGATTTAAGAAAGAAATTAAGTAGAATATTAAATAAGCTAGATGTGATAGATATTTGGAAAGAAATGAATGGGATTGGAAAGGAATACATCTCTTTTTCAGTGGCAAAAATGACCATGTAAAACCTTTATAGTTAAATGAAGAAAAGCAGAAATATTGAATGCATATTTTTCAAGTCATAATGCAACAAAAATTACATTTAATAAAACACTATGGAAACATGGATTAAAAAAATAATTGGAGACTAAATAACCTAATCCTAAAGAATGAGTGGGTTAAAAAACAACTTATATAAACAATAACTAATTTCATTAAAGAGAATTATAATAAGGGATAATATATCAAAACTTATGTAGCAAAAATAACCAGAGAAAAATTTATATCTCTAAATGCTTACACCAATAAAATAAAGAGCAGATCAATAAATTGGGTATGCAGTTAAAAAAATAAAAAAAAGAACAAATTAAAAATCCCCAATTAAATACCAAATTTGAAATCCTGAAAATTAAAGGTAAGATCAATAAAGTTGACTATTGAAAAACTATTGAATTAATAAAACTTGTGTTGGCTTTATGAAAAAAATAAAATAGATAAACCGTTGATTAATATGACTAAAAAAAGAAAACGGAAAATCAAATTACATGTAAGAAATGCTGAGTGAATATACAACTAATGAAAAGGCAATTAAGGCAACGATTAGGAGTTATTTTGCCAGTTATAGGCCAATAACAAACAATTTAAGTGAAATGGAAGAATATTTACAAAAACATAAACTCCTCAGATTAACAGAAGAGGAAATAGAATGTCTAAAAAACCTGTTTTAGCAAAAGAAATTGAACAGGTCAAATGAGCTTCCTAAGAAAAAAGTATAAGGACTAGATAGCTTTACAAATGAATTCTAACAAACATTTAAAGATTAACTAATTCTAATATTAAATAAATTATTTGAAATAAACATAAATCACATGATTATAGCATTAGATACAGAAAACTTTTGAAAAAAAACACTTGTTCCTAGTTAAAACATTAGAAAGTATGAATATAAATGAATTTTTCCTTAAAATGGTAAGAAGAAACTACTCAAATCATTAGCAAACATTATCTGTAACAGGGATAACTAGAAGTCTTCCCAATAAGATCAGGAGTAAAATAAGAATGTCCATTATCACCATTATTAATTAATACCATCAATAGCAATGAGAAGAAAAATACATTGAAGAAATTAAGATGGGCAATGAGGTAATAAAACTATCTCTTTTTTGTAAATGATACTTGAAAAATCCTAGAGATTCAATTAAAAAGCTTGTTGAATCAATGAATAATTTCAACAAAGTAGCAGGATATAAAATAAACCCACATAAATTGTCAGCATTTCTATATATCACCAGCAAAGCCCCACTACCAAAAAGTAGTAAGAGATAGGTGATTTGAAATAATTGTAGGCAAAAAAAATACCTCAGAGTATACCTGACAAACCAAATCCAGGAACTATATGAATGTAATTATAATATGTTTTTTATATAAATAAAATAAGATTTAAATAATTGGAAAAATAAATACTAATTGTTCATGGGTGACTGAGCCAATATAATAAAATAGCAAATCTATCCAAATTTATCTATTCAGTGCCATCCCAATTAAATTACCAAAAAATATTTATCAAGTTAGAAATAAAATAATAAGGGTCAAACAAAAGGTCAAAAATTTCAAAGGAATTAATGAAAAAAAATGTAATGGAAGATGTGTAGCACTGTCAGATCTTAAATTATATCACAAAGCAGTAATTATTAAAACTATTAGGAACTGGCTAAGAAATATAATGGTGGATCCAGTGAAATAGAGTAGCAATACAATAATAATATTAAATTATTAAAGTAACCTTGTGTTTCGATAAATGTAAAGATTTAAATTTTCATGATAGAAATACATTGTTTGACAAAAACTATTGGAAAAACTAGAAAGCAGTGTGACAGAAGTTACACCAATATGTTACACTATTTATCAATATAGGGTCAAAATGGATACATGACTTATATATAAAGGGAGATATTATAAGTAAATTAGAAGAAAATAGAACATATTACTATCAGATTTATGGATAGGAGAAGAATTTTTAAATAAATGAGAGATAGAACATTGTAAGATGTAAAATGGATAATTTTATTACATTAAAATAAAAGGGTTTTGTGCAAATAAAACCAATGCAGTGAAGATTAGAAAGAAAGCAGAAAACTGGAAAAAAAAATATAGACAGGATTTCTTGGAAAACAGTTTCATATCTCAAATATATAGAGAATGTCAAATTTATAAGAACAAATTATTCTCCAATTGATAAATGGTCAAAAGATATGAACAGGTAGTTTTGAAAAAAGAAATCAAAGGTATAAATAGTCATATAAAAAGTTTAATTATTGATTAGATAAAAGAAAATTAAAACAACTTTGACATACCATCTCACATCTATCAAATTGGCTAAAATGATAGAAGAGGAAAATAAGAAATGTTGGAGGGAACTAGGGAACTAGTGGGGATTTTTTTCTGTTGTTGGCAAGTATTGGGACATTAATACATTGTTGGTGGGACTATAAACTGATAAACCATTTGGGAGAGTAATCTGGAATTAATGCCCAAAGAGTTATAAAACCTTTGATCCAACAATACCACAATTAGGTTGATTCCTCAAGATAATCAGGGAAAAATGAATAGAACCTATATGTTCTAAAATATTTATAGCAGTTCTCTTTATGGCAGCAAAGAAATGGAAACTGAGGGGATGTTTGTCAATTAGGGAATGACTGAATAGGTTGTGATATGTGATTATAATGCAAAACTACTGTGCTATAAGAAATGATGAGTAGGTTGATTTTAGGAAAACATGAAGACACTTGCATGAAATAATGAAGAGTGAAACAAGTAGAACTAAGAGAACATTATGTATACTAATAGAAATATTGTTTGAAGAATAAATGTAAATGACTAAGCTATCCTGAGTTAGATGAATATTCAGATCAACTACAAAGGTTCCATAAAGGAGGATCCAGCTTTAGAGAAAGAACTGGTATAAATTACTATGTATTGTGTAGTTCTTTCTCTGTCTCTGTCTCTCTCTGTCTCTCTCTCTCTCTGTCTCTCTCTCTCTCTCTCTCTCTCTCTCTCTCTCTCTCTCTCTCTCTCTCTCGCTGTCTGTCTTTGTCTCTGTCTCTCTCTGTCTTTCTCTGTCTCAATTTGGGATCAAGGGAGGGAAACAGCTTGGAACTCAAATGTGACAAAAAATAAAATAAATGTTTAAAAAAGAAGCAAGGGAGAAAAAGTAGTTTGTCAAGCAAATCTGGTAATATATACATTATTCTGTACATACAAATTTCTAACATTGCAAAGAAGGTAGAGAAGTATATTTTCTTACTATACAGTCATCCTTGATCATGATTATACAGCATTCATCCAGTTTCATTCAGACAATAGATTCTGTTGAGTCACAGGGAAAAAACAGCCTAGTTTTTATGGTGGTGATTGTTGAAAAGGCCTTAGGGATGACTGAGATTAGGCAGTTTTTCACTCTCCCCTTTGAATTTTAGCCAAATTATAATGATGCTTTCCCCTGATTGTGATATACTTCCTTTTTTATGTTCCTGATATCCCAGAAAACCCTTGGAAGAAACATTTCCAGAAATACAGTATAATAGAAAGATCATTAGATTTGTGGCCATGAGCAGGAGCCAGAGATGCAGGGGAATGCTGGGGATGGCTCTAACTGGCTCAGAAAAATTGATTATTAAATTTTTAGCATGGACATTTTCACTTTGGCATTCATCAAATGCTCAAATCAGAGATTAATATGTATTTTTATTAATTGTCTAATTTTAAGAAAGATGCTGGAGAAAGTGTGACTTATGTAGATTAAACTTTAAAAAAAAAGCCTATAAAGAACCAGTTTTTAAACATTTACAAGCACATCCCTATCTATGAGGGACCTTAGAGGTTATTTAGTATTACTTCCTCTTTTTTATAAAAGAGGAAACTGAGAGCCAGAGAAGTTAAATTATTTGCTCATGATTACAAAAATAGCAAATGGAAAAGCCAGGATTTTAAACTCATGCTGACTTCAAATTCAAACAGGATCTGCTTTTTATTTCTGATCTACATCTTGTTTGATCAGGAACAAATTTCTTTAGTTCTCCAGACATCTTTTTTTTTCATCAATAGAATAAAGCTTGCCTCCAAAGTCTATTTTTGCTTTAGATGCTACCATTCATTTAGCACGCGGCAAACTTACATTAAAACAGTTTTGAAACTCATTCTGACTGCATTTTTTTGGTCAATAACACCCATTTATAGGACTATAGGTTATATTTATGTAGCAATGAAATTGCAATGACTTCAAAGTCACTGCTGATTCAAGCAGAAAGTTATAGGATTCAACATGATGATAGGAAAAGTCCTTGAAACTACTCTGCTTACTACTCGGGTGGGCTTAGTCTCACTCTTCCTTTTGTATAGTTTAGTTTATAAAAAAAGGATTGATTTATGTCCCTTAATTCCTTTCAGTTATTTCATGGAAAGAGCTCTACACACATGTGTATATATGGGCTATAACAGTGCACAGAACTACTTATATGTGTCTAAAAATAAATGGTTAAATGCAGAAAATAAATATGTGTTTTTTTTTGTCTGTTGAAATATTTACTTTCTCCAAGATGTCCAATTAATTTTTAGGTTATGATCCATTTATGTAATGCAACCCATTTGGAAGCTTGGGAAAATCTCTCTGCAGCTCAACTCCCTATGCTAGAGTCCAACCCCCAACCTGTAAACCTGTCAGCAGTAGTGGACCAAAAAGAAAGTTTAATTAAAAGAAAGAAAAAATGAATAATCCTGTGATATGCTGCCTTGAACACACTGTGATAACTGAAGATTCAATAATATTTCCTCAATTTCCTGTTGGCTGTTCCTTTTTTTTTTTTTTTTTAATTTTTTACCAGCTAGGGCATCATAAAAATTAAAGAATCAATGGATTTCAGAGTCAGAAGGGGCCTCAGCAGGGGTCTAAATGAAGTTATCGCTGAATAGGAATAACCTTTTGTAACAACAAGGAGTTCGTCCAACGGCTGTTTGAATGTAACCCACTTTCTGAATGATTCTAATGGATAAGAAGTTACTCCTTATCCTTCTGTAGAGAAGGAATACAGCCTCCATGCTAGTGGGGATTTTTTTCTGTTGTTGGCAAGTATCAACAATAAATGTAGGAAATGTGAACTAAGAAGAGAGAAAGCAATGACTTAACCTTCTTCCTTTAGTTTTTATTCTTTCAAGTCAACAATCATAATAACTAGCATTTTTATAGTGCTTTAAGATTTGTAAAATGCTTTGCAAATATTTCATTTTATTCTTATAAAAACTTTCAGAAGTGGGTACTATTCTTCTTCTTTTCTTTTTTTACAGATGAGGAAACCTAGGCAGACAACAGTCAAGTGACTTTCCAAGGACACACAGTTAATAAGTGTCTGAGGCTGAACTTAGGTTCAGGATCAATATAATACTATTTCAACTATACCACCTAGCTGCCTCTCTTTAACATTTATTAAGAACTTACCATGTGCTAGGCATTGTGCTAAACACAGGTAAATAAAGAAAGGTAAAAACATTCCCTATTATCAAAGAGCTCACAGTATAATGGGGAGACAACAAGCAAACAACTAAGAATACAATGTTATACATCTATATATATGCATATATTTTATATGTATAGATTTTGTAACAATATACAATAACAATACAATTCCGTAATATGAACAAAGCTGTTTATATCCAAATTTGTATATAAACATATGGGTAGCTAGATGGTATACTGGATAGGGTTGGGACTTACTTTCCTGAGTTCAAATCTGATCTCACACACTAGTTGTGTGACCCTGGAGCAAGTCACTTAACCTGTTTGCCTCGGTTTCCTCATCTGTAAAATGAGCTGGAGAAGGAAATGTCAAAATACTTGAGTATCTTGACCAAGAAAACCTCAAAAGGTCCAACAAAGAGTCAGACACAACTGAAACATAAACAACATTCATGTGCTTATATAATACGTATAAATATATGTATAGATGTAAATATAAGTTAAATATAATCAGAGAGAAGGTGCTAACATTAATAGAGATCAGAAATGCTTCTCACAGAAAATCAGATTTTAACTGAGAAGGGTGAAAACTACAAGTATGGGAGATAGTTGGTGAAAATTCATGGAGTCAGGAGAGGAAATATTTTGTGAAAGGAACAGCAAAGAGGCCAGTAGCACTAATCAAATGTATGAAGAGGAGAAAGGTAGAAGAAGATTGGAAAAATGGAAGGGGTCCAGATTATGAATTCAACAAGAGGATTTTGTATTTGATTCTGGAGGTACTGGGAAGCTAATGAAGTTTGTGGAACAAAGGATGACAGTGGATCTGAGAGCTTTAACAGGGTCAAATTTTGCTCAACTTCATTTGCACACAAACCAAATAGCAGGAATTACTGATCTTTTTTTGTTCATGAACTCCTCTGGAAATCTGGTAAAGTTCATGAGCCTCTTCTCAGAGTAATGTTTGTAGATGCATAAAATAATATATAGGGTTACAAAGGAAAGCGGTTATATTGAAATATAATGATCATGATGTTAAAATAAAAAAGCAAACAAGTTTATAGACACAAGATTAAGGATTAGAAGTAAAGTATTTTCTTTGACTCATTCATCACACAACTTTTATTTTGTTGTGTTGTTTATTTGTTCTACACAACCCCCAACTTACTTAAGTGCATGTCACAGTACAGATAACGATTATTTTTCATCAACTTTTTTTCATACATCTCGAATTCCACATGCCCAAAACTTAACCATCTTTCCTCCCGAAATCTTCCTCTCTTTCTAATTTCTGTTATCCTTGAGAGCACTATCATCCTTCCAGTCCACTAACCTCAAAACCTACCTGTCATCACTGAATTCTTTCTCTTACCCCACTATATTCACCCTGTTACAAGGCCTATTAGTTTAATCTTTGTCACATCTCTCCAATATACCTCTCTTCTCTTCTGTGATATTGCCACCTCCCTGATATAAGCATTCATCTTCTCACGCCTGGACTACTGCAATAGTTTGCTAGTTGGTCTACTTGCCACAAGTCCAATTCCTAATAGTTCCCTATCATCTCCAGAATAAAATTCAAAATCCTCTATCATTTATAAAGTCCTTCTGGACCTGCTCTTCCTCCTACCTTTCTAGACTTCTTATACCTCTCTGCAAATTTGATATATTTCTTTCCTGTTCATGGTATAATTGATTGTCCCTTTCTTCAAAAACTTCTTAATCATACAGGACCCAAGGCTCTCCTACTTTCTTCCATATTATTCTCTTAGACACTAGGGATGAAATAGTCAAATCACTTAGTACTGTCAGTAACAAGTACTTGCTATTGCTTACCTTTCCAATTGAAGGTTTCTAGCGGTTAGTACAGTATGCATGCTTTCTTTTACCCTCGGTAAATAAAAGAGAAGGAGTGGTCAGAATCCTTGTTCTTGCTTGGCAGAATTATATTTATATTATATACAGACCTAGCAAACCTCAACCTGGGAAAAAGGTTTCTATTTAGAGCTATGAAATTAGGTCACCCCAAAGACCAGTGACCTACATTTCCTTGCTTTGGAAATTTAAGATAAGGTAGCAGTTGTCACGCTCTGTGCTTGCCCTGAAAAATCCTCATAATCCAGGAAGGTGGTAGGAGAAGAAATGCATTTTAAAAGCTTTAGTATTTCAAATCCTTTTAAACAAGCTAACAAGATTACTAGTGGAAAAAAAAATTTAATAGCAGAGCTCTGGGTATGCTGGCCTGGATGTACAGAAGTTGCTCTGTATTCTTTAAGGAGGAGGTAGAATTGGATTCTACTATATTTCGGATGTTTATCAGGAAATGGCAGATTACCTTCCCCCCATTTCCCCTAAAGATTGTTCTTCCACTGGCGACAGTCCTTGGGCTTTGAATTCTAGGAATCTGTGCTATTTGTTTTTCTTTTCCTGTCATCATAGCCCTTAGATTGGGGCTTACAGAAAACCTGATTAATTGGCTTTGGAGAGTCTGAGTTACCTTGTATTTTGGTTGGTTGGGTAATTCTGTTATAAAAGAGGGGAAAAAAACACCTCGGCCCAAAATTATATCTTGTAATTTCATTACTTGTACCTTTGACTTTTGATCATGAGAGTCAGTCTTTAATAATAAATAAATCTCAAACAAAAAGAACTAACTCTGAAGTCAGAGGACTTGGTTCAAATACCATTCCTAATGCTTACTGCTTGTGTGATCTTGGGTAAATCACTTAACCTTCTCATTTTTCTTATCTGTAAAGCAAAAGGGCTGGATTAGATGGTCTCTGAGGTCCATGAAATCTATGAACTTTTCATGAGATCTATGACTTTTCCCCTTTAATCTTCTGTATTTTATGTAACTGCTAACACTTAAAGGCAAAGAGGTTGCTGAATCAATAACATTTTTATCCTTTTTTCCTTTAAAATTTCATTCCCCTGTTTTTATTCTTCAACTCCTGATTATTTCCAATGTGTAGTCTCACCATTAGTTTTTAGTTGAGGTGTGGGGTGGAAGTTGGGGGAGGGGAGTAGGAAAAAGATGAAATCTAATCCTTATGATCAGTATTAAAGCCAAATACAGTTTGAAATCAAACTGGGAAAAAGGTAAAGGTTCTTAGATTGTTTCAAAGAATTCAACTGCTATTTGTAATGGGCTGAGGCTTGAATTGATGCACTGAGGTCCCAAGCACGTGAGGCTAAATAGTAATTGGACTATATTCTTTTAATATATATGCTTGGAGAAAGAACGGCCCCTGCCCCACTCTTTGTTCAAGTCCTGATGTGTTGTATAGGAAATGATGATTTTGGTGGGTGGAGGCAGGGGAGTGAAAAGGGAAGCGGAAAGAGAGACTGCTGGCTGGCGTCTTGTCACAGCTGCTCACATTGCTATCGTGACCCCCCCCCCCCTTCACCTCCGATCCCCGTTTCACCTGCAATCCCCCTTCACCTCTGCTGGCTGGCTTCCTGTCACAGCTGCCCATATTGCTATTGAAATCCCTCTTTCACCTCAAAAAGAATAAAGATGGAAGATTTTTCCCTTAACATGAATTCCTGATTCCAGCTGATTTTAAATACCTGGTCATCACAGCTATTAATTTGGAAAACTATCCAAATGATTAGAAAGAAAAATATAATAGAAGATAGGCCTTTTTCAGTGGGAGTTCAATTTTGCTTTATTTTTTCTAACCTTCTATAGAATTGTACAAAAGTGATGAGAATCTGAAAACATCATTAATGGTTTCAATAAAATAGCATAATACAAAATAAAACCATAAAAATTATTGGCATATATTTATATGCATGTGTAGATAATATGTACATATGTTGTACTATGTACATAGTATATCTATGCATATTATGTATATGTAGATAACATATATATGTAAGCTAACATATAGTTGGGGCAATTATTAGTGGGGTAGGTAGGTGGCACAATGGATAGAGTACTACGTTTAGTGCTAGGAGGACATGAATTCAAATCCAACCTCAGGCCCTATTTGTGTAACCCTAAGCAAATCATTTAGCCCTATTTGCCTCAGTTTCCTTGTTTATAAAATGAGTTGGAGAAGGAAATGGCAAGCCACTTTAATATCTTTGCCAAAAAAAACCTCAAATGAAGTCACCAGAGTCAATTGAACAACAAAAACACTAACAAAACCTAAGAGGAAGAGATAAGAAGAGAAACACCTCTGAAATAGCAATATACATTAAACATTTGGAATTAATTTACCAATACATATACACGAGACGTATATCAACCAGTATAATGTGCCAGATGCTGTGCTAGATATTACGTATGCAGAGACAAAAATGAGAGTATGGTCCTAGAAACTTATATTCTACTGGGAAAGACAGCATATAATCATATTTAAACCAGGTCCCCCAACACTAGAATAAGTATTTACCTCCACACACATACAGTATATATATTTTCATAATAAATATATATGTATATATACACAAAAACATATATACCTATCAACTCTGAAACAAATTTTATAGAGAGAACAATTGTTCTAGTGTTGGAAGACCTGTATTAAAATTCTGCCTCTGAGGCTTACTGCTTGTATGATTATGTGCAATGGTGGGCTTTAGTTTCTTTACTTATACAATAAAGTAGTTGGAATACATTGCTTCTAAGATTCTACATTCAATGTTCATGACTACACCAAACTAATATGGTATAAATAACAACACTATCCAAATTATTTTACAGATCTGGTCTCTCCAAATTGAATCACCAGATAATATAATCCATTTGATGTAACAAAACTTCAAATATAAATGAATATGATGAAGAAAAGCAGGAAGGATGGAGGCTTGGTGCTACCACATCTCATATGACTAGGAAGGCCGTAATTATCAAAACTATTTGGAAGATACTCTGACAAGAACTACTAGAAAAACTAGAAAGAAGTTGGGTGAAAAATAGTTTTGGATCAGCTACTTATGCCATTTTGCCACAACAAATTTCAAATGGATAAAGTATCTAAATATAAAAAGTCATACCATTTAGGGGGGAAAAAAAAGAGAATGAAAAGTTATATCTTTCATGAATCTGAGCTATTCTCCAGTAAGCAAGTACTCAATAAATATGAACAGTTTTCACAAGAAGAAATACAAACTATCAACAACTACCTGAAAATGTTCATTAAACACTACTAATCGGAGAAGTACAAATTAAACAATCCTTATATCCATCAAGTTAGCCAAGATGGGAATACTCATTGTTAAGAAGACTGTGGAAAGATTGGAAATTCTAGAACTGTGAATTAGTACCACTATTTGGGAAAACAATTTATGATTACTTAAGAAAAGTTACTAAATTATTCATGTCAGTTGGTCCAGAGATTCCATTTCTGGCACTGTATTCCAAGAATGTTATAGATAGTAAAGAAACACTGATAGGTTAAAAAAAAAACAAACAAATGTTTTAAGCAATGTTATTTGTGCTAAAAATCTAGAAACCAAATATGTACTAAACCACTTGGAAATGGCTGAACAAATTGTGATCTATGAATGTAATAGTTATTACTATGCCCTAAAGAATGATGAATATGAAAAAGTCATAGAAGCATGGCAAGATATTTATGAAGCAATGCAAAGGGAAGAAAGCACAGACAAATGAACTACTTAGCTATGACAAAATAAATAAAATGAACATTGAACCAGATATGTCAGCTTTCACGTGAAGTCTCTGCTGCTAAGGAGGCTGAGATCATTTAAATTCAAGAATTCTGAACTGCAATAGGGATAAAACTAAGTCTATCACCAATATGGTGAGCAGAAGACCACCAGGCTGCCTAAAGAAGAGATAACCTGCCCAAGTCAGAAAAACAAAGCAGATTAAAGCTTTGATGATGATCAGTAATGGGCTTCTATACTTCCAATCTGTGCAAGATGGACTCAAAAAAAGAAAAATAACTAAAATCTACATTTAGGGACAACAAAACACTGATCTATTGCAACAATCTGTGCTACTTCCATACCATTAAAGTTAAAGGTAACACTCAATTCTGTAATCAATTGAGAAACTTTTTTTTTTTTTTTTTTTTTTTTTTTTTTTTTTTTTTTGTGGAAAGTGCTTTATTAGTGGAGCTGACTTGGGCATCATAAGATTAAAGACTTAGATGGTGAAGAAATCTGAGAGGATATTTAATTCATTCCCTTCATTTTACAGGTGAGGAAACTGAAGTCTAGACAAAAAAGTGATTTGCTTGAGATTACTTAGGTACATTGTGATAAATGTCAGAGGTATGTATTAGGAAGTCTCTGTCATAGCCAAATAAAACTATCAACAATGTATAAATAAAAGGCATCTCCAAATATCTTAGTTCAGATTTAATCTATTAAAGCTGTTTTAGCCTTAATATTAAAAATTAAATATGAAAGAATTAAAAAAAAATAAGCTTTATTAGCTTAAAACTACACTAAGAGTTCTTGAGTCATGCTGTATACATATGTCAGAACTCATTGGGAAACTACACTTATTTTAATCTTTATCTAAAATATTTTTAGAATTTTTAGAATTCCTCTTTCATAATTATCTTTAAAAACAATTTCAGAACTACAGTGAAATGTCATTCTGATTGCTTTTTTGTCTCACTTTGGACATCTGCATCTCTAGGCAACAGTATTTAACATTTGCCTTTAATCATTTAAAAATTAAATACAGTCTAACATAGATGAACTATCATAATTTTCAATACTAAAAAGTGTATTTCACAGCTTTCCCCAAAGTACCAATTGTTCTAATACTAATTAACCTGATAAATTAAACTTCGTATCTCTACTCCATGCTAGAGAGGCCTATCAATGAGAGGCCAGAATACTCATTTAAATCTTCCTTGCAATCAAAAGGGACAATTCCAAAGATGAAAGTGACCTTCAACCTGAAGCATCTTGGGAAGACATAGGAACCAGTGGTCTGACTTGTTAGCAGAAAGAAATTCTATTACTTAAGAAAAAGGGATATCTGAAGTTTTTTTCTTTCTTTTTTATGTTAGCAAAAATTAGTAAATGATACTTAGACACAAGACAGCATGATAAATTAGAATATTGAACCTGGAGTCAGGGAGATGTAGGTTCAAAGCTTTCCTCTGACACTAGTTGTATGGTCATGGATAAATCATTTGACTCTCTCTGAGCTTCAGGCAACTAAGACTTACATTTAGTTATGTATATAGATACTCGATTTTTAAAAATAAGACACATGGTTACTCATGTTTTTAAGTTCAAATAAATAAGATATATGTGGGCAGGGATTAAAAAAAAGACAAACAAGAGGTCATTTACATGGTGTGATTTGAGGGGCATCAGCCAAGGCCCCTTCCTCAAAGTGTCCATTCCAGTGCTTGAAAAGAAACTATTGTTATTAGCAATTCATTCCTTTTTATCCTTAAAACTTTCCAGGCTTCAATAGTTTTTCTAAATTAGTTTGTGGGCGTGCAAAAAGTGTTTGTAGCAGCTTTATTTTGAATTGGCAAGGAATTAGAAAATGAGTGGATGCCCATCAGTTGGGAAATGGTTAAATGAGTTATGGTATATTGATAAATAGAATATTCTATAAAAAATGATAAGCAGCCTGATTTCAGAAAAACCTGCAAATACTTGCATGAACTGATGCTAAATGAAGTGAGCAGAACCAAGAAAAAAACTGTACACAGTAATAGTAAGATTGTGTGATCAACTATGATAGACTTAGCTCTTCTCAGCAATACAATGATCCAAGACAATTCCAAAAAACTCATGATGGAAAATCCCCCACACCCTGAAAAAGAACTATTGAGGCTGAATACAGTTTGAAGAATACTATTTTCACTTTTTAAATTTTTTTTTCTTTCTTGTGGTTTTTCCCTTTTGTTCTGATTTTTCTTTCACAAAATGACTAATATGGAAATGTATTTAAAATCATTGTGCATGTATAACCTATATCAGATTGCTTGCTTGCTTGGGGAGGGAGAAAAAAGATTTGGAACTCAAAATCTTACAAAAATGAATGTTGGAAACTATTTTTTAAATCGCACATATTTAACATATTGGATAACTTGACATCTGAGGGGGGGAAGGGAAGAAAAAATTGGAACACAAGATTTTGCTAGAGTGAATATTGAAAACTATGCATAAATTTTGAAAATAAAAAGCTTTAAAGATAAAAAAGCTATCTTTATATGTTGGAAAAATAAAATACTATTAAAAGAAAAAACTATTGAGAGAAATAAATAAATTAAGATGTGGAGAAAGGCATTCATGATCCTTAGCTAAGTGTCAGAATGAAACACAGAATAGGTCCTTGGGCAAAGAAAGGCAAGGATATCAGGAAGGAGAGATGGGAAACTACCAAAGAAAATTTTACTTTCTTATAGTATCTTACTCCAAAACTGACAGTTCATGATAATATCTTTTATAGCATAAAACCCCATAATCATAATCAATATTCAATACATAATTGAATAATTGATTTAGGCAGATCCATTTTGTAATTTGATCTGGATTTTTATTATTGGGTTTTCAGTGGGATTTTGTTTTAAATCTTATATCTACAATCCAGATCCTTAACATGGACCCCCAAGAATGCAACATATCTAAGCCCCAATTATTAATAGGAAAACAATTACCACTTGAGAGACTGCTAACTTTACTTTAAAGGATATTCTACTCTGGGTTCTTCTCAAAGGATAAGGGACATAAGCAATACAGTGTTAATGACAGGGACTCTTTAATAATTCAGACTAATGGAGAGGTCTGAATTAGGTTAACCATGACTGTTGCAATCTTAGTTTGTTCACTAGCATTCATTGTGTCAACTATATACTGGGCACTGTGTTAAGTGCAAGGGATACAAAGAAAGGTAAAAGTATTCATTTTCTTATCAAATCTTTTCTTCATAACTTCTCTTTATTTTCATCCTCTTCCTAATTCCTGAATATTGGTGTGCCTCAAAGGTTTGTCCTTGGTCTTTTCTTCCCTTTAAACTTTTCCTTTGTGATTTTATTTGCATTCAAGGATTCAACTATTCCCTGTCACTAAATCCCTATCTTTAATCTTTATGTCTACTCTTAATTGTAAACATATCTTCATCTAATTCTAGAATACTTTTACATCTAACTGTTCTCCCCACTATACCCTGCCTTAAATTCAATATCAATCAATCAACTTTTTTTTTTTTAAGCACCTACTAGTGCCAGACACATGGTGATAATCACGTTCACTATCTTTCTCCCTAAACCTACTTTTCTTTTTGACTTCATTCACCATTTATACAGTATCTTCTGTTTAGAACTTTGAGATTCTCTTTGATACTTTTAGATTACTCATTTATAGTCAATTAGTTATCAAATTCTGTTGATTTACACCTCTTTAAGGAATTTCTTTCCTGGGAATTCTTTACACTAGAGGTGTTAAACACACTGCAACTTTCACATTAAACATAAACATTCACAGGATACCACATTACAATATAACTAAAAACATCTAACAAAATACACAAAATGCTATAGAATATAGATAATATTAACACAGATTTTAACTCAATATAACTCAATTAATCCTTAATTAAGGGATGAGCTGCCATTTAGTGGTACCTTTGTTTTTATTTAAGTTTAACATCACTGCTTTATATCAATGAATCCAATGTCCAGACTCACATCTGTCTCCTCCTCCTCTCTTACCATTGTCACCTATTCATTTAGAATATTTCTCCTAACAGGTCTTCTCACCTCTGTTCATTCCCCATTTGAATCAATCTTTCATAATGTTTCCAAGAGGAATTTTTTCCCTGCTTGCACATAGATCTAATCACATTATATTCACCTACTTAAGAATCTTTAGTGGTTTTCTCTTGCCTGCCAAGTAAATGTCAGACCATTTTGCTTACCATTAAATGATTTTCATTATCTAGTTACAATTTACCTTTTCAACTTTCTAATTACTAACAACCAAGTATTTCATACTTAAGCAAAATTGATCTTTATGTTCCAAGAATACACTAGATAAGATCTCACTCCTGCACTTTTTCTTCATGTTTTTCCTTTACCAAAAATGTCCTCCTTCCTTCACTTCACCTTTTGCACTCATACCCATTTTCAAACCCAACTCATATGTCATTTTCTCCATGAAGCTTTCCAGGGAGTAACTTTCTTTCTACCACTTGAGCAGAACATTTTGTTTTGCAACTATATTGCTCTTATGCAAAATTGTATATTATATGTTTATGTGTTTGTATCTTAGCCCCTACTAGATTGTAAGCTTCACGAGGGTAGGTACTATATTTTATGTATCCTTGCCACTCCATTCAGTACCTCTACTCCATTCCCTTTCAAACCCTCTGCAGAATGGATTTTGATTATATCACTGAACTGAAACTGTTCTTCCTGAAGAGCAGCAATAACCTCTCAACAGCCAAATCTACTGTCTTCTCAGTTTTTATCTTTATTGATCTTCTTTTTTGCAGAATTTGACCACATTCTCCTGAGTGCTATAGTTGGGAGTTAGGATGACCTGAATTCATATTCTTTCTTAGACACATTAGTTATATAATCCTAGGCAAATGACTTAACCCCTGTGAACCTCAGTCTCCTCAACTGCAAAATGAAAAGGTGGGACCCAATGGCCTTTACTATCCCATTCCAGGTATAAATATATGATTTTCTCTGTGTTTTTGTGATATTAATTATTCATCCACATCACATACCAAAATCACATCACATACTGGATGACTTTTTAGCTCCTTCGGGATCAATTACCATTTCATTGCCAATGACTCCCATATCTACTGTATCTATCCAGCCATCCTTTCTCTTGAACTCCAGTGACACATTGTAAACTCTATATTAGACATTTTGAATTGGCTGTTCAAACTCAACATTTCCAAAATAAAACTCATCATCTTTTCCCTTAAACTCACTACTTTTCCAGATTTTCTGATTATTGCCAAAGGCACCACTCTCCTTTCAGTAATCTTATTTTTTTTCCTCTTCATTCTCACTCACTCCACGTATTCAATCAGTTGCCAAGCCTTTCTTTGTCTTTTCTATTTTCACAATATCTTTCACATATGCTCTTCTTTCCCACTCACATAGTTCAGGTTTTCATTACCTCTCACTTGGGCTACAGCAATAGCTTCCAAATTGGTCATCTTCTTGTCTCAATTCTCATCTTATTCCAATCTAACCTCCACACAGCTGCCAAAGTGATTTTCATAAAGCACAAGTCTGCCTATATCACTCCCCTACTCAATAAACTCCAGTGGCTTCCTATTGCCTTTAAAATTAAATATAAACTTCTTGGTTTGGCATCTAAAGCTCTCTACAACCTGGCTCCTTCCTACCCTTTAGTTTTCTCACACAATTCTTCCCTCCATTTACCCTGTGATTCATTCTTGCTGGTTATTACTGATCTTTACCCACAAGGCTATACCTCTCATCTCTATGACTTTGCACTGGCCAATTTCTTATTCCTATGATGCATTCTTCCTCATCACAACTTCTTTGAATGCCTTGTTTTTTCCAAGACTAAATTCAAGCACCCCCTCTACATCAAGACTTTCCTTATCCTTCTAGCTACTATTAAACTCTTTTCAAAACAACTTTGTATTCATTTTGTATTTATTGTGTAGAAAAGTAGCATGTACTGGACAAAGAACTGGCTTTGGATTCAAATCTTGCCTCGAACACAGCTGGGCTATATTATACTGAGCTAGTCACTTACCCTTTTTCTTTCTACCTTAGACAACTATGTATCATAAATTAAAAAGAAGGTGTTAGTTTGCATTGTTTGAAGAAGTTTCTTTATCTGGGAATTCTGTATTCCAGTGGGATCATCCTTTTAGTTTCTATCCTTATTTAATCTGTATGTATTTACATATGTACATATTACTTCTTCAAGGAGTAGGATTTCATGCTGATAGCCACTTCAGCATTTTCTCCATTGCTCCAACAAATAATACTCTTAATTTCTTGACTGCATTTCTATTTCTCTAATAGCAGGTCTCATAACTATTAGAGAAGTAAAGCACCATCTTTAAAAATCTTTCTTATTCTAAAAAAATCCCAATCTCTGTCTTCTTTTCCCTTTTTCTACTTTGCCTTTGAGTGAGCCCCTATAAGGGAGGAAGTTCTTAGGATGGTAGCAGCTGATTTATTCCTCAGACCTAAGATAAAACTGAGGCAGAAGCTGTCTTTATAGTTCCAACGTCCTGTTCTATATCCTTTTTCTGAAGGTTTCTTTAGCCCTCGTCGACACCTTAACCAAATCCATTTTCAGATCCTTTATTAAGGTGAAAATGACTGATAAAGGGCTTATAGTGTTATTCATCTCAGGGGAATTTACATTTTAATAGGGATCTAAACTTAAGCTAAAGGGATTAACCTATAAGGGTAAATTTTAGTTCAAAACCAAATTGTATGTCATACCTAGCAAGCTATTCCTTATTCTTAGGAACAAGAGCTAGGCAGTAAACCTGGAAGTAAACAACCTGTAGCCCAGCACTCAAGATCTGAGGCTGGATGAGCACAGGCCCAGCTGGATCTCATGAAGTCTCTCTTCTTGGGGGGGGACAGGACTTAATACCTCCAATTCAATCAGCCAGTACAAACAATAACAGCAGGCATAAATGATGAAGGTTTTATCCATTGCCCTGTGCCTCTTCCCAGCTCCATCCTCCCATTTTGGTTGAGGAATTGGACTGCTTCTTGTTCCCTATTCTACACTATTCAAATCAAGGTTGGCTAAAGCTCCAATCATTTTTCTTTCTTTCTTAAGAATTTCAGAACTTGTCTTACTGTCCTTCTTAGTTCTTGCCTTTATACTAGAGACTGCAGTATCCATGCTGATGTTCCTTCAAATTCCCTAACTTTAGATTTCTCCATCTCCTTAAATCTCATTTTCCACTTCGTACTTTACTACACTTCAACCATAACCTGGATCTCCCCATTTTTCTTGAGATCTCCACTTCCTTAATAAAAATGTTTATATTCTTCCTAAGGACTGTAATCTCCTAACATTCCACTACCTACTACTAACGATTTCCTACCTACAACGATTCTTTGCTTTCCTCTTAAGCTACAATCCTTCCAATTTCAGTACTTTCTTAGGTCATCACCCCAAATCTGATTTCACTTTCTTTCCTTTGAGCTCTTATCCCAATTGTTAACCAATCCAAATCTACTTTATCATTAGTTTTCAAATCTCTCACTCTCCCCCCCCCCCCCCCTTGCAGGGGGTTAAGTGACTTGCAGGGTCATATAGCTAGTAAGTGTTAGGTGTTTGAGGTTGTCTTTGAATTCAGGACCTCCTGACTCCAGGACTGATACACTATCCACTGTATCATCTAGCTGCCTTTTTTGTTTTGTTTTGTTTCTAAATCTCTCGCTTCTTTCCCTATATCCTACTTCTTCAAACCTTTGGCCATATCCCCCATGTATTACTTCCACACTAAACCTCTTTTGCTCTTAACTCTTACTAGTGACAAAAACTAGAAGAACTCTCACAAATTTAGGTTATCCAACTTCAACTAGCCTCTCAAAACAATAATGCAAACATTTTATATTAGTTTTTCCTATCTCATGCTCCATAAAAGTTATTTTAAATCTTTTTTATTCTAAGTCTCCCACACAATCCCACTCTCTCAAATGAGGATTCTATTTCATACTTTGTTGAGAAAATTGAGATAATTTGTTATAACTTCCTCTCTTTTTTCATCTTTTAAATTCTTTTTCCACTTTCTACAGTCTCTGATAAAGGTGTGGCCCTTCTTGTTAGGACCAATGTGAATCTTTGATGTTATTCTCTCCTGTCTTCTCCAGTAGATTGTATTTGCAATCATCCCCTCTCTTAATCTTCAATTCTTTTCTGTCTGGTGACTCCTTTACTGCTGCCTTCAGATATGCCCAAGTCTCTCCCATTCTTTAAAAAAAAAAAAAAAAAAAAAAAAACTTTTACTAGAACCTATGATTCCTTCAAACTAGCATTCTATTATCTCCTCTTATCTTCTTCTTGTGCCAGACTCCTAGAAAAAACTATTTACATTTGTTGCTTTCCATTTATTTCCTCTCATTCACTCCTCAAACCTTTTGCAACCTAGTTTCTTTTTGGAGAGAATTTGGAATTATTCCCAAAGAGTCATTAAACTGCCCACATCCTTTGACCCACTAATACCATTACTAGGTCTGTTTCCAAAGTTGATAAGAGAAAAAGGAAAAGATCCTCTGTGTTCTAAAATATTTATAATAGTTTTCTTTGTGGTGGCAAACAACTAGAAATTGCAGGAATGCCTGTCAATTGGAGAATGGCTGAACAAGTTGTAATATATGAACATGATGATCATAATACTACTATGCTTTAAGAAATGAAGAACTCATTGATTTTAGAGAAACATGGAAAGATTTGCATGAAATAATGAAGAACAAAATGAACAATACCAAGACAATGTTGTTTACAGTAATAGCAATACTGTTTTAAGAATTGTTTTGAATGACTAAGTTATTTTTACTATTATATATACTCAAATTATCTACAAAGGATAAAGGAAGATGCTATCTGCATCCAGAGGAAAAAAACCTTACAAACAGAAGTATGTATAGAATGGTTTTACACACATACACATATGATGACCGCATATTTAAAATCAGCCAGAGTCAGGAATTCAGGTTAAGGGAAAAATCTTCAATCTTTATTGAACAGGTGAAGAAGGATTGCGATAGCAATATGGGCAGCTGCGACAGGAAGCCAGCTAGCAGAGAGGGATCCGAGGTGAAGGGGGGGGGGGGTCATGATAGCAATGTGAGCAGCTGTGTCAAGACGCCAGATAGCAGTTTCTTCTTCCGCTTCCCTTCCCACTCCTTTGCCTCCACCCACCAAAAACATCATTTCCTATACAACATATCAGGACTTGCACAAAGAGTGGGCTGGGGCCATTCTTTCTCCAAGCATATATATTAATAAAGTATAGTCCAATTATTATTTAGTCTCATGTGCTTGGGACCTCAGTGCATAAACTTGAGCCTCAGCCTATTAACACACACACACACACACACACGTATGTAATGGTAGTTATCTCTAAGGTGGGGAAAGGAGAAGGGGAAAAAATTATAGAATAGCATTATTATATATTTAAAAGGAATAGGGGCAGCTAGATGGCACAGTAGATAGAATACTGGTCCTGAAGTCAGGAGGACCTGAGTCAAATGTGGCCTCAGACACTTAATACTTACTGTGTGACTCTGGGCAAATCACTTAACCCCAATTGCTCTGTAAAAACTCCCAAACAATAAAAGAAATAGCAGGTTATACATAATAGATTTGCAGTTTCATGAGAAATCATTTTTTAAAACAAAAATTCTACTATACTATGGAACTGCTTATTTTATTTCATAAATTAAAAATAAAATACATAAAAAAATCTGGTATCTGACCTCATCAATTAATAGAAATTATTCTTTCTAAAGTCAAGATATAATAGTTCCAGATTGATTTTTTTTCTTAGTTCTTAATGCTTTTTGATTTCTCTTATCAGTGTACTTGATTTGGTTGATCACATTATTTTTATTGGTCTTCTTAATCTTTTCTGTCTGGGTTTTCATGTCATGCTTTTCATGCTTTTTTTTTTTAATGGATCTTCTCCCATCTCTCTGATCTTCACGGTTTGCAGGCTCATTATTTCATTATGCCCTTTAAGAATGGGTGTTCACCAAAGTTCTTTCTTGGGCCCTCTTCTTTCTTAACCTCTCTTGTTGATCTTATTACCTTTCATGGGCTTAAGTATGATCTCTACATAGACAATCCTAGATTTATATATCCAGTCCTAATTTCTTTCCTGAATTTGAATTCACCCCTCACCAACAGACAGGTTGTCCTGCAGATAGCTCAAGCTTAACACATCCAGAAAAGAATTCATTATTCCAAGGACACCATCACTTTTCTTCCTCTGCAGCCATAATCTTGGTGGTACCTTCGATTCCTTACACTCCCTAATCTCATACCTAATCAGTTGCCAAACACTGCCATTTCTATCTTCATGACTTGGCCAGAACCGGCTGGACAGAGTGTGTGTATAAAGGCCCTGCTAAGAGAGAAGAGGAAGGGCGGGACAAGAGACGCGCAGAATTGGAGACAAGACAGGCTTTCTGATCAAGTCTCGTTTATTGTGGGCAAAAGTACAAGTATTTATGGTGGTTTGTGAGGGAGTGGGGGTCGTGCAAACTCAGTACAAAGGAGACCCTAGACAAAGGGTTTGTTTCCCGCCGAAAGAGGAGTTGACCAGAGGCCTTTGATGATGTAGGAAGCTCCAAGAGGCGTCTAGATGTCTGTTTGTTCAAGGTTAGAGGAGTCTTAGGAATGTGGCTTTATCACCTGTAGATTAGTGCCTGCTCCCCACAATGACTTCTCTTGCATTTGGCCTCGTCTCTCTACTCATAAAGTTACCAGCTGGAATAGCCATTCAACACTTATTGCCTGTATATTGTAGTCTCTTTGTTTCTCACACCTGGCACTTCATCAACAATAGCCTTGTCTTTGCATTATCTGTCTCCCATACCTGTAATGCACTCCCTCCTTACCTCTGTTTCATAGAATCTATCTCTTCTTTCCTATATGCTAATGGCCATCCTCTTATACTATCTTGTATCTCCTTTTCATTTATTCTCTTTATATAAATTTATATATATATGTATATATATATGTATTTATACATGTTGTCTTTCAAGACAAAATATAAAGTCCTTGAGAGGAGAGAGTGTATCATTTTTGTATTTGTCTTCTCAGTATCCTGTGCAGGATCTGGCACAGAGCTGGGTAAACACCTCTAACCCCAATCTAGATTTTGATTCATTTTTCCTCACCTAGTATTATCCTGGGGAAATCTCACAATACAACTTGAAAATAGCTCACGTCTAGGTTTCTATGGTTGTGAATAATGTCCCTATTTTCTTTAGGTTCCCATAAAAATATTCAAAGTAACAATGCTTATATCCAGAATAGGATAGCTTTTATTTCCCCTAGAGAAAATTCATAAAGTGTTTCTAGAAGTCCTAAATAATTAGCAATTTGAGTTTTCTATAGGAGGAATTCTCTGTCCATTTGACCACCATAATAAGGAAATGCTAAATTTGGTTCTTTTACTATATTTTGTAGGTATTTTACTCATTTGCTTCTTCTTTAACTTTGGGAGCCATCTGTGACATTTCCAGGAAATAGGTACTGCCCAGGAATGAACACTTCTATTTCTAGAAAGTTGGATTTCAATATCTCTCTCTCTTCCTTTTTATTTTTCTCCCTCTTTTTTCTTTTTCTCTTTCTCCTTCCCTCCCTTTCTCCCTTCCTCCTTCCCTTCCTCTCTCCCTCCCTTCTTCCCTTCCTTCCTTCCTTCCTTCCTTCCTTCCTTCCTTCCTTCCTTCCTTCCTTCCTTCCTTCCTTCCTTCCTTCCTTCCTTCCTCCCTCCCTCCCTCCCTTCTTTTTTCTTTCTTTCTTTCTTTTCTTTCTTTCTTTTTTTCTTTCTTTCTTTCTTCTTTCTTTTCTTTCTTTCTTTCTTTCTTTCTTTCTTCTTTCTTTCTTTCTCTCTCTTTCTTCTTTCTTTCTTCTTTCTTTCTTTCTTTCTTTCTTTCTTTTTCTTTCTTTCTTTCTTTCTTTCTTTCTTTCTTTCTTTCTTTCTTTCTCTCTCTTCTCTCTCTTTCTTCTTTCTTTTTCTTTCTTTCTTTCTTTCTTTCTCTCTCTCTCTCTCTCTCTTTCTTCTTTCTTTTTCTCTCTTTCTTCAATACTATCTTGGGATTCCCCTTCTTTCTCTAGTAGACTGGAATTCTGAACTCTTAACCTTGGCATTGTCTAAGAAATCCTTTCTTTTCTTGCTAGAAAACTGCTTTTCAGAACTCTCAAACTTGGGATTGTTGGAGGAGCAGCCTGAAACTTAGGGTCCAAGAACTCTCCTCAGCTGCATGGTTTGAGAGCACATGCATCTTTTCAGAACTGGGGAATTAACCAAGTAGGTCTGACTCTAGTACTGCTTTAAAAGCAACAACAACACACTTTTATTGGGCTTTCAGCTTACAAAGTATTCTCCTCACAATACCCCATGAAGCATGTAATATATTATTGTTCCCATTTGATAGGTGAGAATGTGGGTTGATTTTTGCCCTTTTTTCTCTAAGAGAATCAAAATGACATCACTATGTAGGAATCAAAGCACAGTGTGTCTGACTGTGGCCAATCTGGTGAATACGAACTTGGAAGGTTCTACCACAGGTTGGGCACGAATAGTCTATGTGAACATTTGGAGTGAAAACATCTCAAAATTTGTGCATTTCATGGTTTTTTTTTTTTTTTTTTGAGCCAGTGCAGTTCTGCTTTGCACACCTTTGATGCAGGCATGTCATGCTGCTCTGCCTTTTGCTAGCATCTCTCATACCATACAATTGTTTCCAGAGTTTTTCCAAAAGACCTTGAAAGTGTCCTTGTATTGCTTCTTCTGGTGATCATGGGAGTGCCTTTTTTGCATGTTACTTGTGAAACCTGGACAGTATACTGGTGCCATACCAAGAAATTAAATCATTTCTATTTGGATTGTCTTAGGAAGATTCTGAAGATCACCTGGCAAGATTAGGCCCTTTCTAGAGCTAAACTGCCAACTAATCTAAACTCTACTGCTAAGTGCACAGCTCTGATGGGCTGGCCACATTGTTTGAATGCAAAACATATGTTTGACTAAAAGATTATTTTACTGAGAATTCATGCAAGATGAGGATGTAGACATTCTAGGAAATGCAATGACATACTCAGACTCAAAGCTAGTAAGTATCAGAACTGGAGCTTCAACCTATGTGCTCCTGACTGTAATTCCAGTACTCCTGCCTGTCAGTATAAGATGTGTTACAAGCCAAGGGTCAAGTGGTTGTTTATATCTATAACTCACCATAGACAATCAGGACTATTCAACTGAAAATGACAGAAGATTACAACCTTTTCACCATAGCTTGGCTATCCAATCAGGAGACATCTCAAAAGGTATTAAATGCATTTGGAAACATCTTTTTCTGAGAATTGAAGTAAAGGATTATGGCTGTTTCCCTTGTTGTTAGTTCCCTTCTCTTCCCCCATTGCCCTGGAATTATTTTTATTTGGTATATATAGTATATATATACATTTTGTTTTCCCCCAGTAGAATATTGCCTCAGGGGCAGGGACTGTTTCCATTTTTTTTTTTTTTTTTTAGTCTTTGTATTTCCATTGCTTAGCAGAATGCCTTTCACATAGTAGGCGCTTCATAAGTGTTTGATGAAGTACAGTACTCTTTTAGTATGTCCTTCTTTCTATTTAACTTTTTTTTTTTTGCTGGCAAGAACACCTTTATCATTCTCATGATTTATATTCATACTCTTAGTTTTATCCTTAGCTCCTCACTTTCATTCATCAGCTATTTCCAGTCAGTGGCCAAGTTTTATAAATTTTACCTCTACAATATCTTTCTTTACTCTACTGACATACTCACTCTCTCATCACCCCTTGACTAAACCATTACTAAAGTCTCCTATTTGGTTTTCCTGCATCATTTTCTGTCAAAAAGACTTTGTTAAAAATATAAGCCTGACTTTGTCACCTTACTACTCAATTCTATTCTACAGTTCAAATCCCAGAGGCTCCCAATTAGTCCTAGGATAAAATAGAAATGCCTTTTGGGTATGTAAAGTTCTTTACAACATGACCCTTTCCTACCTTTCCTGTTTTGTCAGTTGTGTACAATTCTTCACGACCCTATTTTCTAGGATTTTCTTGGCAAAGATGCAGGAGTGGTTTGCCATTTCCCTCTCCAGCTCATTTATAGATGAGGAAATTGAGGCAGAGTTAAGTGACTTGTCCAGGGTCACACAACTAGTAGATGTCTGAGTAACATACATTAGCTTGATAGCCTTTCACTGAGGAGAGCATAGGCCAATTTTTTGCTTTTCTTCCTGGAAAGATTCAAAATCTCCTTTGAAGAAAGGTAGTCAGAGTTGATTCTAGAATTATTTCTTCAAACCACATTTAGCCAGATGCATAAAGACATATATAACTTAAGTGGCCAACAAAACATAGCTATGAGTAGCAACCACACATATTGTTTCCTTCATTAGAAAATAAATTCTGTTAGGCAAAGGACTATCTTAAAAAATCTTTGATTCCCTAGTCAAGAGTGTGCTAATGCCAACTCATATAATCTTGAGAGCTAGTTGTCAAATTTTCACCTCAGAAATTCATTTGCACCTCAGAAATCTGCAAATGCCACAAATTGGGATAATCTTGTGGATTGTCTAGACCTGAGAAAATAATGGAGAACATTTTAATGATGCTTATTAAACTTAAAAGTGTATTGCATATGTGTTTTTTTCAGAGAGCTAATTGTAAAACATTTACTCTCATACTACAGTCCTTAACTCTTAGCACAGTATTTAGAATATAATATGTACTTAATAAATGCTTATTGATTGAATAGTAGTGAATCTTTCCAAATTTGGTCTTATTACTTCTTATATATATTATTGTTGAGTCTGCACATAAAACTTTTCCAGTTTGGTATGACCTATCATGTTCCACTGACAGTTTTGGAGAATTTAGGATTACCTCCATGCTATGATGCAGCATTAAGATTAGGATTTTCGCATGGGAACAATACTCATTCATCACTCTTTATGGTTAGCAAAACACTATTCTCACAGCAAACCAGTGAGATAGTTAGTAAAATATAATTATCCCCATTTTACAGTTTAGGAAGCTAAGACTCAGAGGAGCATTTATGTGTTTACAGCTGCACAGCTAATAAGTAGTCCAGCCTGGACTTGATTGTTCTTTCTGCCATACCATTCTGTCTCAAATAAAAGCATCCTTTTATTTGTGTTCAGAGAACTGTGTGTGTCTCTGACCACACCCATGGTGGAAAATTCCATCTGTCTGGGTTTGTTGACAGAAACCTCCCTGCTAGAAGGAAGTCCATACAGAAGAAAGTGTGGTATAAAATCATGGTGATCCATTCCAGATGCTCATTCTACCACTCATTTACCTTTGCCTCAGAAACATGGCACGAAGTCTAAATCATACCTTGGCTTATTCCTTATTTTCTTAGTTAGTTAGTTAGTTAGTTTTCTTAGTTTCAATGAACTGTACTACTATAACATTAAGATGTGGGAATTAGTACATGACTGAGACTAAATATATTGCTACCATATTCTAGTAGGTAAAAGGAAGGCTGACTCGATGACAATGGATGTCAAAAACAATATAGCTGGGCCCTGGGTTCACTTGTAGACTATCAAATCCTGGTAGTTTGTACTGCCTTAATCTCTACTTTTTATTTTTCTCTCCCCATTTTTTCCTCTCACTCCCTACAAATTCTGACAGTATTACATAGAATGAGTAGGAGTATTCAAGGAGGTTAATTAGGAAGCTCTGCAATAATCGAAATGAGTTGTGATCACAGCTCTAAAAGAACTAAGTCATTGAGGCTGGAGGAATCTGAAAGATTCTCTAATCTACTGCTATTACAGAAAAATAAATCTAGAGAGTTCAAGTTATTTGGTCAATTTCATAAATCTCACCTCTAACATCACTGACATTTATGTGACCATTGCCAAATCCTTAGCCTCTATATTCCTCAAGCAAGTCCCTTAGATTTATCTATGTAGTCTTAAATGAATTGCTGTCTTAATGGTAGTGGAGCTTTGCATTGGGTAAAAAAGTTCTATACCAAGACTTCCAAAAGCACAGCTTCTCCTCATTTCTATATCTTAAAAGCAACAGACAGTATAAGGAATGAAATGAATGCTGAAGTTGGTTCCAGGGTGACCTGGTCAAAAATTGCTTATGACTATATGGTCAAGTCACTTAACTGCTTTGAGGTTCAGGAACCTCTCTATAATTGAGCTATTAAGTTATAGAATTGAGATTGGTGCTGTGGATTGGTAATGGGAATTCTCTCACTTATAGGTATATCTAAAAAGCACCATACTGTATTCTCAATATAACTCCGCTTGGGTTTGGGAATGAGGAAAAAACCTCAAACACATCTACTTAACATTTCTAGAATTTGTTTGCTTACCAATAGTCTTTGAAGGAGGACTGGAAAGTCAGATGGGATTTCAAGATGGTAAGGATATAAAAGTAGCAGACATAAATCTTTACTTTCATTCTATAGCATAGTGATTCTCAAAGAATACAATATGTATGTCCTAATTTTATAGAACTTACACCTGCAAACACTTGTGAATCTCCTGTATTGTTACCAACTTAAATATTCACAGCACTGGGATTTCTCACAGAAAAAAAAATACTGTGTCAAGGGCAATAATAATTGAAGAAGCATTGTTATAGTAGTATCACTCCACAGCAATTGGCAGCAAAAATAAAGGAAGACGAATCTCTCAAATCATTTGTCTGTCAAGGTTGATATGAATATATAAGAGGCGGTCCTAATTTCTCATTCTGTTTTGAGTATTTGCTATTTCCTAGTCAATTCACTTTTGCCCCATATTCTTTATTTTATTGAGTTCAGTCCATGGCAGAGCCATGGTAGAAGATGTCAGAGTCAGGTAAAATTGAATAACAACTGAACAGTAACAAAACCACACAACAAGTCTGACTCTTGTCTGTGTCAGATAGCATAGGGTATACTATCTATTAATGAAGCAAGCACTGAAGATTGGTCAAGATCAATAACTTGATTAGGAATTTGCTTTTTTTCTAGGATATAGTCAATTATACCTTAAAAGATATAAGTTGTTGGTCTGTTGGTAGCATGTATATAAATAATAAGCCAATTCATGTTGTTGCTAATATTTTTAGGACAATGTCCATTACAGAAAAATTGAGAAAACTATAGAGACAAGAAAGTATATTAAACACCAAATCTAAATACAGAAAAAAATGCAGATTTGATAGTAGCTAATTATAATTTAAATTTAGAATAGTAATCCTGATCTACAACATTTGTGATATTGGCAGTGTTATAAAGAATATTTTCAATAATCTGAGAAATTCCAAAGGTATTTACTAAGTATAGTGCCTTATTCATTGTTGGTAAAAATGGAATTGAACTGTAACAATACACAATGAATTTAAAACTAAAGCTCTTAGAAAACTATTTTCTTTTTTCTTTTTTTATTATTTAAAAAAAAAAAACTATTTTCAAAGGAAAAGTGTGAATTAAAAGAACTTTCCCAAATGCTAGTTTATGTAAGTTAAGGAAAAAGTGGAAATTGTTCTGAAGGGCTGTCATAACCAATATCAATTATTTCTGTAGTTATGATTGGCAACAGTGTGGGAGGGCTTTGCTTCTCCATGTGAATTGAGGGATGTTAACCTGGGTTCTTTTAGTGACTTTTTCAGCCATGCCTCCTTATTCCAACTCAACTCTGGCTTTGCCGTGGACATGGTTTGTGGAATTTGCTACAAGTGAAAAAATTCTGCTTATATTCCTGATTTTTCACAATTATAAATTGCTTTTTTACAATAAGCAATCATGCCATTATATACTTACAACTAAGTAATACTATACATGGAATAAATTTAGTCTAAAGATATAAGATTTTCAAGCCATTCTCCAATTGATAAATGGTCAAAGGATATGAACAATTTTCAGATGATGAAATTGAAACTATTACCATTCATATGAAAGAATGTTACAAATCACTATTGATCAGAGAAATGCAAATTAAGACAACTCTGAGATACCCCTATACACCTGTCAGATTGGCTAAGATGACAGGAAAAAATAATGATGAATGTTGGAGAGGATGCGGGAAAACTGGGACACTGATGCATTGTTGGTGGAGTTGTGAATGAATCCAACCATTCTGGAGAGCAATCTGGAATTATGCCCAAAAAGTTATCAAACTGTGCATACCCTTTGATCCAGCAGTGTTACTACTGGGCTTATATCCCAAAGAAATACTAAAGAAGGGAAAGGGACCTGTATGTGCCAAAATGTTTGTGGCAGCCCTGTTTGTAGTGGCTAGAAACTGGAAAATGAATGGATGCCCATCAATTGGAGAATGGCTGGGTAAATTGTGGTATATGAATATTATGGAATATTATTGTTCTGTAAGGAATGACCAGCAGAATGAATACAGAGAGGCTTGGAGAGACTTACATGAACTGATGCTAAGTGAAATGAGCAGAACCAGGAGATCATTATATACTTCAACAACGATACTGTATGAAAATGTATTCTGAGGGAAATGGATTTCTTTGACAAAGAGAAGATCTAACTCAGTTTCAGTTGATCAATGATGGACAGAAGCAGCTACTCCCAAGGAAAGAACACTGGGGAATGAATGTAAACTGTTTGCATTTTTGTTTTTCTTCCTGGGTTATTTCTACCTTCTGAATCCAATTCTCCCTGTGCAACAAGAGAACTGTTCGGTTCTGCACACATATATTGTATCTAGAATATACTGTAACATATTTAACATATATAGGACTGCTTGCCATCTAGGGGTGGGGATGGAGGGAGAGGGGAAAAAACGGAACAGAAGTGAGTGCAAGGGATAATGTTGTAAAAAATTACCCTGGTATGGGTTCTGTCAATAAAAAGTTCTTATAATAAAAAAAAAAAACTCAAAAAAAAAATAACAGCTGAAACACACACACAGGAAAAAAAATAAGATTTTAAAGCAGCTTTTTGTTAGTTGGTGCTATTATCATGACTTTTTTTTTCCTGAGGCAATTGGGATTAAGTAATTTATCTAGGGTCACACAGCTATATTGTCATGACTTTTAAAAAGTTTTACATTAAAAATTCCCTGGATCTTTTTCTAAGTGAAGAGCTCTCCCACTGCAAAAATTTTGGAAATTAATGATTTAGAAATTTCTATGAGTTAGAAATCCTCTAAATCAAAAGCCAAATGTGCCTTGGAAAATTAAGATAACTGGTTTACACCTTTTTAATAACCTTTGATTCAATGACACTGGCCTCCTAGCTGTTACATGAACAAGACACTTCATCTCTTGGCTCTAAGTATGTTATTTGACTGTTCTACAATGCCTCTTCATCTCTACCTACTGGTTTCCCTGGTTCCCTTAAATCCAAACTAAAAACCCATTTTCTACAGGAAACCTTTCCAATCCCTTATAGTAGTTCCCCCGCATTGATTACTTCCTATTTATGCTGTTCATAGCTTGCATGATATATTTTCTTGTCTTCCCATTAGATTGTGAACTCTTTTGGGGCAGGACTGTCTTTTGCCTTTGTATCTCTAGCACTTACTACAGTACCTGCAACATAGTTGGCACTTAATAAATGCTTATTGACTGAGTGATATTTTAATGTGAATTATTTTAGTCATTAGATTATAATTCAGCACCTAGAAGACCTGAACTCAGTTCTGATTTGGGTATGAGGAAGAAAGGGCAAGTTTTGATTGAGAGCAGTTCATTAGGTGGGGCAGGATATTTCTGGGCAATCAGAGGGAATTAGATTAAAATTCAGAGATCACTGAGTTATTGCAATAGGGGTGAGAAAGCATAACAGGAAAGATACATTCAGAAAAAAAAAAGATGGGAAGGGCCAAAAAACGTCTCTATTTTCCTTAAAAATTTTCCTTAGATCCCAGTGATAACTGAAATACAAACTAGTAGTTATATCTGAGGCTACCTTGGATGTAATTTTATGGGTGGCTAATTCCTGAGCCAATAGCATCTCTTTTCAGTTTCATAGGGTATTAACATATAGAGAGGGCACTGATATATTTGTGTTTAGAGAAGGGCCATGTAATGAAGTGAACATATTAATTTGACTAAATGAGATAAAGTAACTATCTTCAAATAGTTGAAGTGCTATTGTATAGAGAAGAGAGTATACTTACTTCATGTTGCTTAATTGGGTAGAATTAGAATCAAGAGTACATATCAAGGGAACAAGTTTAGGTTAAATAAAAATAAGAACTTTTAAAGAATTAGAATTACCTAACAATTGGAATAGCCTGTCTTACAATTCAGCAATTCCCTTCCCTTTACTCTCTTACCTCCATCATTTGATATATTCAAGCCAAAGGACTAAATACCCATCTTTCTGATATGATGTAGAAAGGATTCCTGAATTGGGATTGGCTTAAAATATGATTTTTTGGACAGGTGAGGGGACAAGGAGGAAGCAAGTTCAGGACTTTCAACCTTAATGAATGGGAGAATACTCTTGCCATTCTCTTGAATGAGGTTTTCTTAAAGTAGCCCATCAACAAACCACTATAACACCCTCTCACCCACTCTGTCATTTCTAGATCTTAATATTCCCTAACATACAATTCAATTTGCACGCATTTTGAGAACATCCTTGTTATGTAAAATGAGTTACACTTTTACTGTCTTTTTGCTTAAGTTACAAGCATTTATAAAATGACTGTCAGATCCTTTATAGTATTGTTACCAAGTGACTCATCCTTGTCTCTTCAATGAGGACTGTGGCCCCCTGTTTCTAGGACATGGTGTTCATAGCAACAAATCAACATGGGGCCCTGGCAACATCCCATCAGTCTGCCCTGTTCCCTGTGCCTCCTGTTTCTAGTGTCTGGTTGAGCTCTTTTTGGTAACTTTCAAATATTAGCTCCTCTGGGCCTTGTTAAAATACTTCATCAATGCCCATCGTTCTCTGCAGGGGTGACCTTTAACTCATCTTTGCTGTCACTACCTGACTTGGATAACCTCCAAAGAAAGGTTGCCATGGCGATCCTGTATTCTAGGCAACCAAATCTGACTTCTGTATCTTATTAAATGTTCCCTAAAAAGGAAATAACACAGTAGGTTGGGAGCCAGGGGTCACCCACATGTAGCAATTTGAGTCTGTATTTTTCCCCTTCTTCCAACACCTCCTTCTCTTTCTTGAGCTTTGGAGTTCCTCCTTTTCCCTCCCTCCAACCTCAGCTGCCAAGGTAAATGCATAAAGTTCAAGGGGGATAGGGATGGGGGTGGACAGAAATAAGCCAAAATGTCAATCTGCCTTTTTTTTAAAAAGACATTTTTACAGCTCAAATCTAAGCTACACTGGCAAATGTCACAAGTAGACATGTAATGAGAATTTGTTGGAAGCTTTAATTGGATAAGCAGTCAATGGATTATTTATTTATTTTTTATTATGGTATTGCCTTTTGTTGTTTTCCTCTTCCCCCCTTGGGGACTGTGGTTTTTTATAGTGATTCTCATTAAATCTGATGAAATAATCTTTTAATCTAGAAGCTAAGGTGAATCTCACTCTTCAGGAGCTGCAGGAATGTACAGTTGCTGATGATGATTTTCAAGAGGGTATTTTGTATTCACCTAGTGTTGAGAGAAAAGAGGGGGGGCAGGGAGAGGGAAAGCATCTCACATGCACAGTGTCTTTGGGAGAATGGAACAGGGTTTCAAAGTTTTAACAACAGCCACTTTGGCAAAGGATGTTTAGAGATCACAAAAGCTAAAGCTAGCTTCTTGGAAATAGAAGGGTAGAACTATTACAACTACCGGAACAGACAGCCATCTCTGCCCCTTAGACACACAAAACTGTGATCTCTCTGTTACAATAGACATCTGAGCTCCCAGAATCCAAGCTGAGATTCAGTGCTATTATCAAGGGCACAAACTAAGCAGAGTAATAGGAACCCTTGGGAAGCTACCTGAAGAACAGTTTCAGAATATGGAATGGTAAAAGGATATGTTTGGGAACTTCTCTTTGAGGGACTCTCTAATGACATGGAGTAAGGGTCATAACCCGGAGATAGGGAGCTGCATTTGACTTTTAAAATATACAACAGTAACTCTTTTAGACAAAATAAATGAATGAGTCTTGTGTGTTGCCTTATGCAACAATGCTCTAATTTAACTCAGCCTGTGGATAAATTTCAGTGAGTCCATGAGCTTGAATAGAAAAAAATTATGATTATTTAGATTGATCTTTGGTTTTATTTGTAGTCTAATATTTTTTATCTATTCCATTTAAAAACATTATTCTGAGAAGGGATTCATAGGTTTTACCAGAATGCTAAAGGAATCCACTATACACAAAAGATTAAGAACTCTTTCCTTAGAGATGTTGAGTCAAATAAGGTTAAGCCTAAAGCACTATATTTGGAGTCCTAGAACATGGATTCAAAACTCAGCCATGTGTGACTTGATACCTTTGAATACTCATGTAAATCACTATATCTTAAGCTTATTTCCTTGTCTATATAGTGCCCACATAAGTAGGTCCACTTATGCAAGTACTCACAATCTAGGTTTGGATCACTCCCCTGATTATTCCCCTTAGGTTCTCAGTGTAACTCCAAGAAGCTGAGTTTGTTATTGTTATTGTTACTTATGATTTCCTACTTACTGGTTATGTTTCCAATGAACAGACTTCAGTTAACTTCTGAAGAAAGGTATTTATTAAGGTGATATAAACCAGATAGTTGGTACAAAATTATTAGTGGAATGCTCTCCCTCAAGTACACACAGAGTGAAGGGAGAGTTGGATTCTATTTTCAGAGAACATATTTCCAAAGAATAAATTACTTGTTACTGGAAACTTTTTCTTTGTCCATAACTAAATCTCTTTCTGGTGCAAGGGGTCATTCCTTGAAGCTGCTTCTTGTCTTGGGTCACTATTTTTTTTTATTTTTATTTCTAATTGTCCACATTTGCCTCTAGATTTCCCAAAGTGTGTCCCTTTTTGTTCTTAATTAGATGGGGTATCTATTATTGATCCAGTCATTGTCTCTAATAACACTGGTAGGGTAAGAATGAGTGGGTGAAAGAGAAATGTTATATAGTCATCCCTTTCACAGGGGAATTATGATCTGGAAAATTCATGTAAAAACTTTTGGGTTCTCCTCTCATACCAGAGAAGAAGTATGAATTTTTTATTTTTCTTTTATAGGGTGTTTAAAAATATTTTAAAAATGTTGATATTGTAAATACTATGCCTATGTTTTATACATTTCTGAGTTTCTAAACTTTTTGTGTGTTGTCTGCGGCTTTTGCAAAACTCCCCCAAGATTCTCATTTAATTTCTAATGCGGACATTGCAATGAATTGAAACTGTGATGGGGAAAGTTACTTGTGGAAGGGTTAACTCTACTCCCTCTATGAATACTCCCTTTCCATTCCACCCTCCTTGCTGTTCCTTAGAATAGACATAGGGATTAGCCTCCCATTTGAGGGCCTGCTGTTGAACTGAGTCAATTGATAAACTTGCTTACTACTTAAAGCATGGTTACGCTTATTTTGTTTAACCAATCAAGATTTCCCCTTCTTGTCCCATTAAAGAAGTTCACATCATGGTGGAAACAATCTTGCTTATGTGCCACAATTAGTTTGACTGAAAGCAAGGGTGGGATGGTGGATGAGGACCTTTCCAGCTCAAGTTCCATCATCATATAATTCTCAATAATTCATGATCCTGTGAAGTTTTCTGTCTAGAATCACATGGTGGTAAATAGAAGGGCCAGGATTCACCCTCAGAACTTCTGACAAAAATATTGGCATTCTTTCGATCATGCCTAATAAATGTTTGCTCCCCTTCTCTTTTCTCTTCCTCCCCCTTCTCTGGGAGGTTAGTCCAAGTTGTCTGCTCACCTATGTAAGTGGGTTCAACTTTATGCATAGCAGAGGCCATTTATGTAATGTTTGAGGAGGGATGCCAGGGAGTGAAATGCCTTTTTGAAATATTTCTTGTTCTAATGCCTGAAGTTTTCCCTTTAGAGAGGTTAGTTCTTTAGTATTTTGAAAGCTTCCCTACTTTCAAAAGTTCTCTATGAAAATCATGTTGCACTTGGGAGGAGTAGTACATATGAATGAGAGAAAAGTAGGATAGAGACATCCAATCCTAGACATCAATATCCATCTGTGAACTCATGATTCTTTGTAATCCTTCCACTTTATATACATACATAGTTGCATATACATGCTTAACTACAATCAGTAGTAGTGCATTCATTCAACAGTCAGTTAGTTACTGTGTATAGAGCATGTTCTTGGTGAGAAACAATGATTCCATTCATATCAGGGTGTGACTTTAGCTGTTTTGTAAGGAGTTTGGTGATAATATTTCATATATGTTAAAAGCTACCTATATCCAAAATTAATTGTGATACTTTTCAGATACCAGGTGTTGAAATGTAGGAGAAAAACACATAGATCTCTACAAGTTTTTCCCAGGGAAGAAAGCCCTAGAAAATACAAAGTAATCCATTTTCTTTTGCTTTTTTGCTTACAAAAAATGAATGGTTAACATTTTGCATTATTTTCTTTTTATTACATTTCTAATCACAATCTTGAAGCCCCAGAATACACAATACAGGCAAATGCAACTACTTCTCTGACTTCCTTCTCAGAGAAATCACAAAAACTGGCCCACATGTGCAGGCCATGACAATGGAAGGACTATAGAGGGACAAAAAATGTTCTAATAAATCCCTTTTTTTGGAAGCCATTCAGGGCTGAGCTCCCTAGAACTACACTTTATGTGTTCATCTAAGATGATAATAGTTCATTTAATGCATGCAATTATGAAAATGACTTTTGCTAAAAATAAGCCACATGGCTTTTTACAACAATATTGCTTCTTAGCAAGAAGCCTTTCTTTTCTGCCTAGCCAGTTTTGTCCAGTGATCCATTCTTGCCAAGAGTCTTGCCAGGTTCAAATGTGACTAATTTTACCATAAAGAAAATGCTAAAAAAGGTATAAGACTCTAGGCAAAATTGGGAACTACACCCTATGAATTTGAAGTTTTACAGTCAATGATGAAGGGGGTGGCTTGTTTTTGTGTTTAGTAATCTAAGCCACATATGAAGGTATTGAAATTGCAGTGGAGAGGAAGTGTGGAATAATGGTAGGAATCCAAAGAGAGAGAGAAAAAGATTGACAAAGACATAGAGACAGCTAACACAGAGAGACATTAAGACACAGAGAAACAGATAGAGAATGAGAGAGACAGAGACAAAATCAGAGATAGGGAAAGACAGAAAATTGTTTTATATTGTGATTGTTTTTGTTATAATTGTAAGCACAATTGAGCAGCTAGATGGCTCAGTTAGAGTTCTAGGCCTGGAGTCATGAAGACTCATCTTCCCGGGTTTAAATCTGATCTTATTCATTAGCTGTGTAATCTCGGCCAACTGACTTTACCCTGTTTGCCTCAGTTTCCTTATCTATAAAATGATCTGGAAAAGGAAATGTCAAACTGCTCTAGTATTTTTGCCAAGAAAATCCCAAATAGGAACATAACTGAGACAAGTTGTAAGTACCAAAATTTAAAGTTCTGTGCTTAGGTTCAAAAAATCAATTGTATAAGAGCAGGATAGATGAGGAACATAATCAATAATTGTAATAATCATTTTATAAGTATAGAATGGATGTGAAAAAAATCTAGGAATTTTAGTAGACTGATAATTAAATAAGAATCAATATCATAACATGGCAACCAAAAAATGTTAATAGGACTTGAAGTGCTATAATGTCCATAATGATAGTCCTAATATACTCTGCTCAGATCAGGCAACATCTAGAATAATGTATTAAGTTCTGGGTATCACATCTAGGAATAGACTTGATAAATTGGAAAATTTCTAAAAGAGGGAAGATAAGTAAATAGTATGGAAATGGGAGAGCAAACCCTATGATGATCCATTGAAAAAAGTAAGGATATTGATCCAGCAGCAGAGAAAACTTGCTGGTAATGGAGAGTAGGGAACATAATCTTCATCTCCAAATATTTGAAAATTTGTTACAAGGAAGAGGCATGTTCCTCTTTGTCTGAAAGATTAAATAGAAAAAGAGGAGAAAATTGTAAAAAGTTAAAATTCAATTCGATGTAATCATAAACTTCCTGATAATAAGAGATGTCCAAAAACAAAAGAGGTTTTCTCAAGATGTTGTTAGTTTTCATTGAAAGTCTTCAAATATAGGCTAGATAACCAACTTGTTAGAGATATTTTAATGAGAATTCCTATTCAGGTACAGGTTGAGTTGCATAGTCATTGAGATCCCTCCTAACTCAGAGTTTCTGTAATGCAGTGATAGTTCTAGAGATGGACAAAATGTTGTTGACTGACCTAAAAAAATAACGGGGGCTGAGCTAAGTGGTATAGCTGTAAACAATTTTTATTTGGGTTTGATGAGTACATGGGCTTTGTGTGGCCCTTCTATTGAATTTGTGATTGCCTTTGTCTTTGTTATAGAAGCAGGGTTTAATTATTCAGAGTTGTTTGGTTGCTGCTCTTTGTGTTCAGGAATAGGGCAGCTGTTCCTACTGTATTCAATCTGGGCATAGGTGCTGCCCACTAGCTAAAGTAGGTGGTCCTAGATGTTCGCTTGGGATTTTATGCCAGATTCCTCAGTAACATTTATGTCTGTCTTTCCTTACCAGGCCTGCTGAGTCAGGGAGGTTTTAAGGGCATTTTATTGAGCTCTCATTCCCTGTCTAAACTTGAGGAGTTGTGATTGGTTTTGCCTAATGGGATGCTGAGAGTCTCTTGAAATTTGGTTTCAGATGGAGTGTAAATGGCTCATTATTGAAACTGAAAGGCTTAGTGTATTTCCTGGGGAATAATAGCACAAAATAATTTGACAAAGAGTGGCCTGAATGGGGAATCCCTCCCCCCCCAGAATGTTTTATTCATTCAAGGACACTGTTGAATACACAGCCCAAACACCCCCATAGCTAATTCATTATTGTACATCAAGCAGACATCTTTAAAATTAAACTGGATACAAATGAGTGTTGTTTTGTGCCATTAATTTCAATGGTTTTACACAATATTTGAATCATTGGCTTTCTTTTCTGTTTGGATGCTGACCAAATCTGGCTGAATTGACTTACATTAAAAACCATCCATGGGGCCTAGCCAACCCTATCTTGCAGATGGAACTCCATATGCTTTGGCTCAGCACCCATATGGAACAGTAATATGCAATCCAGGAATAGAATGTGCTATTCCTTTGCTTTCCCGGTCACCTCTAACTCCAAAGATCTATTCAGCATGAACAGAGTTAAGTGAGCTCATCTGGAAAACATACAGCAAGATGCTGAAGTCTAAAAGTTCCAACATATGATTTCTGTTTTCTCTGGTTCTTTTTTCACTTGTGTCCCAAAATATAATTGTTCCAAGAATGTCTGGAGTTCAGGGCATCCACATTGTTGTGCTTGGATGGTTTCCATTTTTATTTTGTTTTATTTTGGGATGGGGGGGTTCATTATTAGAACTTTCAGCTCAATAACATGATGTCCAGTTTTTTTTTTTTTTTTAAACTGGGGCCAGGGAGTCTCAAGTTAAAAACAATGAATTGAGTAGTTCTGGTCAGTTCTTTCAGGACCAGCCATGAGGTGATCCTGCTTATTTTGATGTTTCTTTGGGGGATCTTAAAACTAGAATAACTAGATACATTGTAGCTCAGAAAAGAACCAAATTGGGAGAGTTATGTGAAAAAGATCAGGCCTAGAACATAAAACCTACCCTGTAGTCTAGTGAGGATTTATGGGAGGGTTGGATCAGAACTAAACAATAGTTGGTGAAGACCACTCACTGAATATAAGAAGGAAGTTTATCCTGTGCCTGTTTTATTAAGTGTAATTCCATCATTCTTACCACTATTTGTAAGAAGTTCCAATTTCTTCCAACAACCTTTTCCTTAATCTGATTAAGAGTGAACAACTGGTTCAAACTGGTTCATTTATGTGAATGAATAGGAACATAAAATTACCAAGCCTTGGAAAAATAGAGAAGAATGTATATCTCTACTAGAAGTTTCAGCCAAAAACCTACCTTCAACATGAAGTTTTTCCCAGTTGTTTCTTCCCTCTGTGATTCTTTCTTATTTATCCAACATCTGTTTTGTTTGTACATAGTTATTTTTGTGTTGTCTCCCCCGTTGGATTCTGAGTTCCTTGAGGACATGGACTCTTTTTGATTTTCTGTTCCTGTGCTTAATATAATAATTAATATAATTGTATGCTTTGGAACTGTTCACTTGGTTCTTAGGAAAGATGAGAAATATCTATATAGGTATGTGAAATCAACCAGAGACAAGTCTTTTTTTCATTTTCTTAGTGCTTAGCCCCATTATCCCAGTACTTCACTCATAGTGGATACTTAATAAATGCTCATTGAATTGATTGAATTAATCAGCAAGTAGAGCAGCTCTCAATGACCCCAAGGAGATTATGGAAGGCTCCGTAGCTTCTAAATGGCTTAAAGAAGTTTGCTTCTATTTATTTCCAAATCATTCTTTGGATGAATGTAGAACTTGAGCACCAAGTCGGTGTACTGGCTTCTTGCTCTGGAGGGCTAGTCATTGGAACAATACAGTAAGAGAAAAAGTCTGATGGGTGATGTAAATAGTGTCTTTTTATTCCATTGAACAAATTAAACAAATACAGAATCCACACAATCCATTCTACTGAAATTCAGATTTAGAAGGGACAATGTATAAACAAAGGAAGAGGGAAGAAAAGATTTTACTTCTTTTATTTCTAAGTTGTGCTCTGCCCTCAAGAAGTGGGGGAAAAGAATTTTTTGTATGCTATAAACAGATAACTGTTTTTCTGAACTTAAATAGATCACCAACCAAGAATCCTAATACTATAATCCCACACATGGGATAAACAATTGAATAGGAGCAGTCCTCAATTTACCAATTGGATCTGTGCCCAAAGGGTGTTTTTAAGTAAAGATTTTGGAACTTAAAACACGTTTCCCCCTAGAGACAGTGTTATAAATAGTGGGTAGGGTCTTAGAATAGAACACAAAAGCCTATTTGAATTAGGTAATAGTAGTACTATATAATCTAAAAGTCTCTTAGGATATTGTTTCTATGGAAAAATGTGTTCCAGATTACAGTTTGTAACTCAGAATTCTGAGAACCTATATCCTTCTCCCTATAGCAAGAAGGGGCACCTTTCTGTAATAGTCAAATGACAGGGTGAAGGAGTGAATATGTTTTTCCTTGGTGGTGAGAAGGCAGTGTCAAAAAAGGAGTCTTCTCTCAAGGCAGTCACTTGTACAGTATATAAAAGATGTTTAAGAATGCTCTACTAAGCATGTACATCTCAAGAAGGTCATTGCAAATGAAGAGAATGTGCTTTATTCTAAGAACCCTTGTTTTGTTGAAGATTTGCTGAAGGTGCCAAGGTAGTTTTCTGGCCCACATCTCAGACCAAAAAATTCACTGACATATTGTGCTAGGAAGATCTAAAGTCTTTATGTCTTTAGTTCTCATTCAAGAAAATTAACCTTGAAAGTAAATGAAAAAGTATAATTTCAGGTTTTGCAGCTATATTTTTCCAGAGGCATCCTGATTGTATAAAGGCAGCATGGTTTTTCAGGTGATGAGCCAAGAAGACCTGTGTTCAAACCCTATCTTTGACACTTATGTGTGAGTCTGGCCAATTTACTTGAACTTTTCATGCTTCAGGTAATTTGCTAGTATTTTGACTCAGTTTTAGATAGGTTCTTCTCCTCTGTAGGAGCTCCCTATTCTAATGAAATCATAAACAGTTGTTGATTTCTTCAGCAAAAGCCTGGAGAAAATCTACTTTTTCATCTTCTGTAGATAGCCTTCAAAAAGGATCAGTCTTTAGAAACAAGTCGTTCTTCAGCTATTCTCCTAAAGGATTATTAGGAGGAGAGGGAAGGGAGATTATCAGAGTGGGCTGCAGAGATTGGGATTCAGAGTTGCTGCCATTAAGGCATCTCTATTTCCTTTCTTTGTACTCTCAAACAAGTTCTTCCTGTGGACATTACTTCCCATGGCTCTGTAGAGCCTGTGTGTGTGTGTATGTGTATAGTGGTTTATATGGTAAGGTACAGTTCCTTGAGGGAAGAGCTGCTTTTATTTTATTTTGTCTTTATATTCTCAGTGCCGAGCACAGTGCCTGGCCTATAGTAAAGGTTTCATAAATAAATATTTATTATATTGCATTGAATCATACATAGAGGTTACTGTTGGGAATGGCCCTATTTTATCTTTGGTAAAATCAGATTCTTTTTTTACTTTCTGATAAATATCTCTAAATAGAGAGATTGGCTTTTTCATGTATGGAAAAAAGGCTTGGATTCCAAACTCTGGCATTCCTTTTTCCTTAGAGCTTAACCAATAAGAATACATTTTGTATTTACTGTAGGCAAAGCACTTCATTAGATTCCATGGGGAAGAAGGCATTCAAAAGACACCTTCCAACCCACCGTAGGGAATTAGGCTTTTCTGAATGAAGCCCCAATGGCAGCTGCTACATTTCACTAATTAGGCTTTGCAGGGCCATAAACTAGAATCATAGCACTGGAAATGATCTCTAGAAGTCATTTAGTCCAGCCTTCTTCCTCTGGCATATACAGAAGGATAATTACTAGTTTGATTCTATCCCATGAGATAGTTATTTCCTTAGGGAATCTCACAAATTTCAAAAGAAATGGATATCACAGTTAATCCAAATACTTCTCAGCTGGAAAGAATAGTGTTATTGAGTGCTATTGAGGAAGACTTTTACCTTCTTGTATCTCAAGACTGGTTTTATTTTAAACATTTTTGTGATTTTGTATAGATTCTAGGTTTCTGGGCCTGTTGCATATGGAAGTTGCTATAAAGTATGGGTAGAATGGACCCATTTCTGTTCTTTCCTCCTTTAAGTGGTTCTAGCCCTCTATCTTTATAGATTAGATGCCTAAAATCTATTCCCTTTTCAAGGGTGAATAACTTGGAGTGAAGCTGTGATGTTTTGCAATTGGATACCCTAGGAAAATTCCTTGAGGGCCTTCAAAATGTAATTGTTATTCTTTTTTCCAGATTGTATGTTTCTATCCCATCTTATTTCTCTAGAAACTCATGGGATAATTCTACCAGTGAATGTACAGGAACTTTGACTTGCTCCATTTCTGACTAGATCCATTTCAATACCAGCTTGGTAACTCTTTTTTTCCCCCGGGGGCTCACTATTTCAGTGCTGGACTTAACATGGATACCTTATAAGCTTTATGGCTACTATAGCTCAGAACTGTTAAAATGTTTGCCACTATCTTGGAGAATGTCAAGTTCAGAGTCCAAATGAGGGATGATGTGGTTCTTCAAATACTGTTTTTTGGATTCACTAGCCTTAGCCTCCCAGTAGCAGGGATTTTAGGGAATGACCATCACATCCTTCTTTCAATGGATATTATAGACATGTGCCAGATGATACACTAATGCATTCATGGGAAACTTATAAACTATTTTTTACATCAAAAAGATCACTTCCAGTTTGCAATAAATTCAAGGTTCTATCAATTTAACATAATTATATGGGGAATAGCTTTTTTTTCCTTCCTTTTTTTTTTTTTTTAAACAACCCTGTCATTACTTTTTCCAATGCCAGAGATAAAAAAGTAATAATTTCTAGTCTTACCCTGGAAAATAAGAAAAAGAAAAAAAAGAATTTTGTGAGAGGGTTTTCTTTAATGTCCTGTAAAGCTTACATCATTATCTAAGGGTTTTTCTAAAAAAAAAAAAAAACAGAATAGTAAAAAATAACTACTAATAACTTGCTTTCAGAACTATTGCTACAAGATCTTCTGGAATGTCATAAGGAAATTAGAGTGAATTGACTTTCTTTTTTGTTCATGGTATAAGAATCATTTGAGTGTTGATATTTTTATCCTGAACATGACAATAAGCATCTGAAGATGAACAAAGACATGAAAGATGTCTTTCTATCATTGATGAGGATCAGGCATATTGGGAGTTTATGAAGGTAATATGTACCGAGAATATATACTGTCAGTTTCAGGACAATTTCATGAAGAAATGTCAGTGGGCAAATGATGAATCTTTAAGGTTTCTTCCAAAGGAGTTTTCCATTGATTGGGAGTTCCTTGTCTTCAGAGGAATTTGTGACTATCAATATCCTAGAGATCTGTGATTTGGAATAAAGTGTGAATTTTGAACAGGATAGGTATGAGTCAACTTGTATATAAATAAAATGTCTAGAAAAGGATTAATTCCCCTTTATATTCTTAGGAACAGGGAACAATGAAAATTCAAGAGATAAGAATATTGGGACTGAACTGCAACAAAAGTGCTATTAACTTTAAGGACGATTTCACTTGAAGAAGTATAAAACAGGAATGAAGATTGAGACAACCAAATTGAAATTGGGTAGTGGGAGTTCAGGAGAAAGAGTAAATGTAGGTTCTTGAATCTACCTAGGAAATGAAGCTTGTAAAAGGGTTAATTTTTCCCAGATTTGATGAGGAATAGAGAATATTTAGTGAGCAGAAACTGTTTTTGTTTTTGTTTTTGTTTTTCTTTTATATCCTCAGCACTTAGCACAGTGTTTGTATGACACATAGTAGGTGTTTAATAAATGTTTATTGATTGGTTGTCTCTGATGGAGATAGAACAGCTGCTCAAGATGGATCAAAAAGGCAGGCTTTTCAGATAAAATTCTAAAGCATCTCTTTACCAAGAAGTAACTGATTAAAAGGAGTAGAGAGTTCAAGATCCCACTGTGCTTATGTATTCACGATTTTATAAATCACATTTGACGCGGTGAATCCATGTATGTTGATAATATACATTTCCTTGAAAATGGAGATAGCTTTGTTCAAAGACTCTCTAATTATTATCAAATAAGGCATACAACAAAGAGACTAATGCTCCAAAGATGTTTGCCAACATCTTGGAGAAAGTATATTTTACAGTCTAAATGGGACTTGGTGGTTCAGATGCTCTTATTTGCTTTTGATGTTGTGGTGATTTTAGCAAACCTTGGAATACTAGAGGACTTCCCAAATGTAATCACATTAAAAAATTTGTCATAAATATTCAGGGGAAAAAGCAAGTGAATGAAGAATATTTATTGTTATGAGATACAGTTGGTAACACAATCCATAGATTAGTCCCCTGTAACATATATCTGGGATAGAAATTATTTTAGAAAGTTCATCATTGAATAGGAGGAGGAAATTGAGTAGGTTGCATTTGGGAAATTGTGAAGTGTTCTTAATGACCCTAAGCTTCTCCCTAAGCTTTTTGATAAGGGTATTTTTCTGATTGTGGCATATACCTATGAATTAGGGAATAGCCAAATAGCTGAAGAATAAAAGTTACAGGTCACTCAAAGACCATAAGTGGGGTACAAAGAGGTGACTATGCTATAGCATATACTAACAAGTTATTGTGTAGTTAAAGCAATTCAAGGAAATCCTCGGAGAGACACTGGGTAAAGGAGATATGCCAGTCACATAGTAAAATCAAAGGATAACTGATAGATAGAACTAATTCTCCACTGATATGCATGCAATATGAAAGATCTAGTCAAAAGCTCCAAACTTGTTGAAGTGATCCTAGTGAAGGATTTAAAGGAGAATATGGATAAGATAAGGTGTGGATGACTTGTGGCAGAGTACTCATATCGCTGAAATCACAGTTACATTGAAGTGTCAGTGTTTAACAAGAGGGCAAATGAGGAGGCATATAGGTAGTTTCAGAACTGTCACTGTCACGAGGTGGCAAAGACTGTCATCAAATCTCAGGATCAATATTTCTCCAGCAAACTATACTTTAACCCTAATTTTTCCTTTTCGAGGGTATATGTATCTATATAGAAAAGAGAGATTTGCTAGAGAACATGAGTCAAATACAAAAGTTTATTTCACATTTCTGATTCTTTTAGAAGTTAGGACATGGTTCAGTAAACAGAATAGCAAAATCTAACCGGGAAAGAATTAGAGGAGGGAAGCTGAGAACTCAATGTTGTTAGATAACAGGAAACTGATGTATACAGTAATGACTTGTCTTTTCTCTCAGTAGTTTTAAGCCTCTTTTAAACAGTATTCACTCTGTGGAACTTTACAATTATGTTAAAATGTGAAAATGGCTATAAAATATTCCCATTTTTAAAGATGAAGAAACTGAGGATCCAGGAAACTTCAGTGTATGTGGGGTCAACTTTTTTATAATTCTAAAAATGAAGAATCTACTAGTACTTCCTATTTGTCAGTCAGAGCAACAAAGTTTCAGAAAAACTAGAAAATGGCCCAATGGTCCAAATAGCCTTTATAGGAAATAACAATAGTAAAAAAAAGGACAAATAGGAAAAAATGAGCAAAATATAGGACAAATGATACAAAGAATCCCAAATCTGGGAGAGAGACTCAAATCAGTCATTTGATCTCCCCTTGGATATCCACCAACAGTAGTAACACATGTTTACAAGCTTATCACCATATGAACAGGTTAACCAAAGTTATCATGAGTCTTGTCTTCTCCAGTCTTCTAAAGAATTCCAATTCCTTCAATTATTGCTTAGATGCTTAGATTGCTTAGATGTCAAGGCTCTTTATCATCTTGGATGGTTTCCTTTGAGCATTCCCCAGCTCATCATAAGGGCTCTCAAGCCCAGGTATAAACTTTCTTACCACCATTATATTATTCATACTGAATATTTAATTGTCTTTGTCCTTTCTTCTTTCTTTTCTCACCACTGGAGTTGCCTGCTTTGTGGGTTCACATAATCACTTTCTCATCTCGGTTCCATGAAGAGTAGATACTGCTCTGGAGGGTAACTAATCATTTTCCCAGTTATCTATGAGGCTACCAGCAACTTTAGCACTATTTCCTATGGAAGGAGGAAGCGAACGTTGTGGGAATTTCCCTAACTTTTACTGTGAATTCCAGTTCAGTGCAAAAGATTGTCATCTTAATATCCAGAAGGTAGTATAGTTGCTGTCACAGTATAACCAGGTTCTGTTATTTCTATATTTTTCAGAGTACTTTTACAACCATTTTATTTTATAAATCATTCCAATAACCCAATGAAGGTCATGATGGTTGTGGCTTTCCCTGTTTCAGCTGCCACTAGTGAAAATTTACCACCTACTTGAGATCTACACTACCAATGGTATAAAGTATTTTTTAAAAAGTGGATTGCGTAGGTGGTTGCTCAGTGCTAGAGCAAGAAAAGTCAAATCCAAAGAATTCCCTCTTCACTAGATTTGCTACACTTCTGTGTGCCATGGTCTTATATGATTTGCTGATGAAAACTCCCCCTTTTCCCCCCACCCCCTCTTGGTCATTGTTCCCACTCTCACTGTTCTCTCTCTCCTCCCTGGACTTTAATTATCTTTTGTCCCAAGACATAGGCTAATTCAGTTTACTTAACACTAGTACTACTGATTCCTTTTCCTGGAGGATCTGATGACATGGAGGAAAAGCATAGTAGGAAATGGAATTTCCTAGACAATGCTACAGGCAAAGTGGTTCCAAGGAATTGTTATCTTCTTCTACATTTCAATAAGTCACTTAAAAATGTTAATGATCCTGTCCTCTGATAGGGGTTATTATAAGCTTCCTGTTATAGTATATTTCTGAGCAGATTCTTTTCTCTTTACATTGGGGGCCATGGACCTATCCTTCCCTCTTTTTTTTTTTTTTTAATAATAGACTAATTTCTACTATTTCATGTAGTGTACCTTGCTGTTAAATAACAATCATTATGATAATATCTTGTGTAATTCTTCTACTATAGCAGGTAATAATTGTTTCTATGTAGACTTCTGGGATTTGGGGGTGTTTTCTTTTCCTCATTCATTTCCCAATGCAAGGAAATATGGCATAGTTTGGGATCAAAAGAAAAGCACATGAGAAGGAATCATTATCCTTTTCAATCCCCCACGGAGTAGCAGGTGGAGAAATCCTTCTATCTTCCTCCTCTCTCTGTTATCTTCCTTTTTCTGGAGTTCTCTTTTTAATTCTGTCCCAGTCCAAAATCATTCAATATTTCCTTGCCTTAGAGTTAAAAAGAAATACAAACCCACAGGATACTATGAAGATTCTTCCCTCCCCTCCCTGGCACTACTCCATAAGCAGTGCCAGGTTTACTTTTGGATAGCATTATTTCTGTATTTTTCAGAGTACTTTTGCACTCATTTTATTTTATAAATCCTTCCAATAACCTAATGAAGTAGGCATGGTATTGTTACTCCTCTTCTGTGCATGAGAAAGCAGGTACAAATGGAACAGTGGTTGTTAGAGACATAACCCTACCTAGATCATAAATAATAGAATTTTAAAGCTGGAAAGGGTCTCAGTGCTTATTTAGAAACCAGGTAGGTATTCCATTCCTAGTCCAGTATTCTTTCTCCAAAATTACACAGTTCTTCTCTGCTTGTAGCAATCAAGGGACTAATCCAAGAGTCATTATCTGAATAGGTTAGTTTCTTGCCAGTAATCCTGCCACTTCCATTGCAATATAAAAAAAAATAGTCTTGGGTTTTTTCAAGCCATTTTCTCAAGCACAATAACTTGAGAAAATTGTCTAGTTGTTGCATCCTTTGTAACATCCAGCTTCCCTTTAATATCATCATCTTGAATGATTCACTTTTTTTGTGCCAACAGTTCTATCCAACAATTTCACCTTTTGTATCTCATTTTAGAACAAAAGTTCATGATATGATTCCACCTAAGTTAAAGGATGGAAATTTAGAGTCTTCCAAAGGTAAATATAACTTACCATCATCAGCCAGATACAGTAATATCTTCCATATAACTCACTTAATGTCACTTATGTTTAGTATTTGCTGACATCTCTTTAATATTTAGAAATGGTGTGGAGACATTCCATTTTTTCAGAATAGAATCTGGGTTGGATAATGAACTGGATCTAAATCTTAATAGAAGGGAATGGACAGAAACCTGGGAACTTACACATTCTTTATAGTGACACCAAACTTGTTTCCTGAAAATAAAAACATATCTTTTTGATGTCAGTATTTTTTGATGACTTCTAATATGATTGCAAGATGTAGAATACCATAGTCTCCAGGGAATTAAGGTGGTGAGTTCCCCAAAGGTTGATAGAGAAACTTAGACCAACAAATAAATGGCAGAATGGAAAGTGATGTCAGCAGAGAGATATAGATTGGTAAAAGGAGACAGTGCAGTTATTAGCAAGTAGAAGAGACAAAACATGGATATCTTATATGGTCTGCTGCTATAGTATACCAAGGAGGCAGCTGCTGACACAGTGGATTGAGCACTGGATCTGAAGTCAGGATGATTTGAATTCAAATCCAGCCTTAGACTCTTAATAGCTGTGTGACTTTGGGCAAAGTCACTTATCATGTCTGCCTCAGTTTTCTCAATTTTTAAATAGGGATAATATTACCTGCCTCATAGGGTTAGTGTGAGGATCAAATGAGATACTATTTGTAAAACATTTAGCATATCAGTGGACACATAGTAGGTATTTAATAAATGCTTAAATCTTTCCCCCTCTGCCCCTCTCTCTGGTCCATGTAATATCAAGAAGTTTAGAGGAAGGTTCTGACATCTTGGGTGGATAATATATAGTGGATTTATAAGAGAACATGGTCTAAAGTTGTACAGAACAAAGAAGGTGTAGATGGGGAGCAATCTTCACTCCTGGACCCAAATTGATAAGATCACAGATCTATTAAAAAGATGGAAGAAATGGCTACTCACAATTTTTGTTGAGCCTGTCTAACTTTCTTAAAAAACATAAACACTTAAGTGGTAGATGAAGAAAGAACAAGAAGGACCCCTATTCTGGTATCTTAGTAATTTGGAAGATTGCCCACTGATAAAGGGTGAAGATTAATGAAGATTAGTTTGATTTTGTAGTTAGTTAACTCAATATGTTAGATTAGTTAGATAGATTATGTGGTTTGGACTTTGATATTTCAAAATAGTATACCTTGCCTTGAAATCACTTGGTCAACTCAGTCTGATCATCCTGGCTGCCACTGATCATAATTCAGTTTCTACTCCCATAAAATCCAAGGAAAACTGAACAAATAGTCTCAATTCAGTTCTAATGGACAGTCCCTCTTCTTTGGCGGCTTGCTCAATCACCAAAATGGAATGCATTTCTCACTGTCTTTCTTTTGTGATCTGTAGGGGAATTCAAAGATGGGACAGATTAAAGAGACCAACCTTCACTTCCGCATTTCTAAGTAGTTTCACTAGGTCATGACTCAGACAGGAAGTGGCATCCCAGAATGTTTAGTGATGGAAAGATGCCAATTACTCCTGCTTGGGTTTCCTCTGCACTCTCTGAATAGAAAGTGCAATGAAGACAGAAGGTGAGATGCTGAGGCTAGAATTGGAGGCTTGATTTGGGATGGGATAAAATGAAGAACAGGAGCAGCTTGGGCAAGCTGCTGCTGTTGGGTGTCATTGGGGATGCTATTAAAGACGCTCATATAGCAACATCCACGTCTGGATTCCCATCTGATCGACATCAATATACTTTTCAGCATCATTCATTTTGGAAGAAGAGCCTTAATTAGGCATGAAGAGATTTATCAAACAGCAGCCTCCTGGAGCAGGTTGGTCTCTGTACCATCTGGTCTGATGGTTTCTTATCCCACTTGGAACATCAGCATAGAAGATTTATTAAGACCTGTAGCTCCAACAACCCCTGCCTGGTAAAATTCAAACAGCTTTCATTTCCACCAAGCCAACAGGAGATTTCACTTATGCAGACAAGCATACGTCTCTTGGTTCATGATAACATATACTCTTCCACAAGCATATTCTTTCTATCTCATTATACAGATGGACAGAGTGTTCTTTGCACTTGTGTCCTTTGAATATGGCAAAAGTGCTACTGAATCACTGCCAATAAGGCATATTCTTGAAGTAATTTTTTTGGTGTTGGGAATATTTATGCATTGATTATTCTAAATATTATAATAGAAAGAGTAAAAGACTAGGAATCAGAAGATTTTAAATTCTAGACCCAACTCTGCCATGTGCTTGCTGTCTGACTTCAGGCAAATCATTTTGAGCCTGAGTTTCCTCATCTCTAAAATAGGGAGTTTCTCTCTGATGGATGCAGCTCTTTTCAACAATGAGGTGATTCAGGGAAATTACAATAGATTTGTGATGGAAAGAACCATCTGCACCCAGAGAGAGGAGGACTGTGGGCACTGAGTGTGGATCACAGCATAGTATTTTCATTTTTGTAAATTTTTTGTTAGCTTGTTTTTTTCTTTCTCATTCCCCCCCCCCTTTGATCCAATTTTTCTTGTGCAACATGATAAATGCAAAAAATATGTTTAGAAGATTTGCACATGTTTAACCTGTATTAGATTACTGCTGTCTAGGAGAGAGGGGGGGTGGAGAGGGAGAAAAATTTGGAACGCAAGATTTTGCAAGGATGAATATTGAAAATATCTTTGTATTTTGAAAAATAAAAAGCTATTATAAAAATAGGGGGTTATCATGAAGTTCAAATAAAATTGAGTTAGAATAATGGATTCATAGAATTTTAGAGTTAAAGGGAATTTTTGTGATAATCTATAGGTGAATATGTTCTATTAATAAATTATAAAGTGCTAAGAAAATGTTATGATCATTACCACTTCTTACTCTCTCTAGATGATTCCCCTGTCACCAACATGCCTGAAATATAGTTGGCCAAGGTAAGCTTATGAAAGCAACATAATGTAGTAGTAGAAAGAATACTGGGTTTGGAGTCAGAAGATCTTAGTACTAGCCCTTGGGTCTGATACTTAGAATAATGATGTAACCTTGGGCAAGGTGACCTATCTGAATCTCCAATTCCTCTTAAAGGATGATAAAAATGGCTCATTTGTATATTGATTTACACTGTTACAAAATGCTTTTCTTAAAAAAGTCCCAGGAGATAGGACTTGAAAGTGTGATCCTCATTTCACAAATAAGGAAACTGAGGTTCAGAGAGGTCATCATTTAACCAAGGCCACAGACAGGGCTAAGAATCAAAGATTTTCAGTGCTCACATGGTTTACCTATCTCACAGGGTTCCTGTAAGAAACAGATGAATTTACGTGGGTAAAGTGCTTTGTGATTGTAAAGTGCTATAAAAAATGTGAGCTATTGTTATCATTACACTCCTACCCCAACCTCCCCCATATCATATATCAAAGCTAACTTATCTCCATGACTCCAGACTTCGTTATTATTATGATTTAATCAAACAAGCCAATTAAACAAGATCTTATTGTCTATTTCCTTTAAGTCTTGGTGACCAGATGAAAAAGGAACAGTCTTTGGAGTCATTGTTGTTGCATAATGCATTTAGCCAGTAAAAGAATCAGCAAAATTGACCTTATTTTTCTAACCCTTTTCAAGATGAAGGCAGATTTTCAACAGCTTTCTACTTCTCTAATATTACATTTCACCAAAACTGACCTTCCCTCAGGAAGAGGCCAATCTAGTTATTCTTTGCCATAGGGAGGAAAAGGAAAAATTAGCAGCTTAAGTTATATCTGCATACAACGACTGCTAATTTCATTTTAAGGAGCCCAAACTATCATAGACACCCACAAAAATTCAAGTAAGCAATTTGGATTTCAAGAATCTTTTCCATTGTATCTATTAGCTAGAACATGAGGCTGGAATTCTGGGCTGCTGGGTCCCTTTCCTGATTTTGCTCCTGATTTTCTTTGTTTGCTTTGGGGTTAATCACCAAAATCCTTTGTGTTTGAGTTAATGCAACTAGAAAATGCTGGCAATGTCACTTACCTGCTTTGTCTTGGGCATTGTGAACCTTGAAAATGAAATGTTCCTAAAACCCTTTGAGATCTTCAAGATGAAAGGCTCTAGAGAAGTGTAAGATGTGATGGCAATTATTTCTACTTCCTCTAAGGAGTCTGTATCATTCACTTCTCACTGAAGCTAGCGGCTGTTGCTTTTAAAATTTTCATCTCATGATGAAAACTAAAAATCTAAAATCTAGAACAATAATACAAAGAACAAAACAATTTATAGTAGCAATCACTGCCTTATCCTGGGGGAGGGGTATTTTGTCCTGGATTAATGATTTAGGATCATCTTTCTGTTAGCTTCCAACTACTATCTAATCTGGAGTCCCATCCTGAATTTTATTGATTAATTATGCCTAGTCTCATATGTTCAGAAGAAGATCTTGATTTCTTTTCTCAACTCCCTTCAAGATACTGTTTTTTTCACATAACTTCAAAATATATCTTAAAACATAATTATTAATCAGAGAGATAATACAGCAATCAAATCAAGACAGCTCATGCCCCATATGCGGTATCCATTTCTAACTGTGGCCCAGGATTCCAACTCTTAAGTGACTTGTTGGTTCTCAGTTCACATTTCCCTGGGATGTTATGTCCAGTGGTTTGCATCCTATAGTTAGCTTTACAAAAAGGAACGAATATACAAAACCTTAGTAGGAACAAGTCTAATTTCACAAAATCCTAAAATAATCGAATCCATTGGTGGGGGAGAGGGGAAGAGAAGGGAAAATTTAAATCTCTCCTTGCAGAGTCAGAAAGCTAAACAAGAGAGTCAAGATATACCACCTGACAATCAGGACAGGAAACTGACAAGAAAGTTACACTGAAACTGAGCAGACGGGTTTCTTTGACCAGACGGAGTGAGATGCAGAACAGTGTTGGTGCTGAGAAGTGAAACTGAATGTCTAAAATTCTTTCAGATTTCACACTCTGGGGCTTTGTGCGCAGTGAGGGAAGGCAATCTTATATATTTTATCATGATGACATTTATCTCGACAATGCCCTTTCAAGTCTTGGCTTTGGATTTCATTGCTGTGGCAGCTTTCAGTCCAATCTCTGACTTTATATTTTAACAAGAAGGAAGGTGGGCTAACCCTTGAGGAGCAAGAAAGAGACTTAAAAGGTGACTTTGACTGGTACGAGGTCAGATTATATTATCCTTTCTCTTACCCTCAATACCACATTTAGGTGTGTAATTCCTTCTCTTCCTCCCTAAATCCCATGGCTTTTCTCTTTTTGCCACCCCAAAGAACATCTACAAAAGGCTAAGCATTGTTTGCAACTCTTCTGTCTTTGCCCCAAGTGTGGCTCTGACCACTTCAGATTTTTTTTCATTTTTTGTAAACAAGTGTCAATCTGGTTTGAATGGTCAGTATTTTCAGGGTCACCTTTTTTTTTCCCCTCTGCGTCAGCCATCAGTGGTGTCCATGCTGGCATCATGGTTTCATCAACTAAAAAGCCAAAGTCCATCGCTGGTTTTTTCAGTTTGATTTATGAGCTTTAAAAGTGTCCCAATCAGGAACACATTGATGGGCCATGAGCATGTCTCCTGGACAATTCACTTAGAGCGAGTAGACCAAGGCCATCCGCTAACATGCCCCAACCTGTGCTTCTTGGTTTCTTGCTCCACTTTTCTGTTGAGCAACCCCCCCATCCCTTCCCCACTTTTCTTGAACAGTAACATTTTTAACACTAAGCCCAGCTGCTAACCTCTAGGTTCTGGGTCACCCAGAATCCACTTTTCTCAGAGACTCAGAGCAGCTGAAAATGAATGGCTTAGCATTCATCCGTCAGCCCCCAGAATTCTTCAGCTGATGAGACTATTACATATTCAGTGCTGGAATTAATTTCCTTTTGAGTCCAATCTTCTCACTCTCAAACATGGTGTCTTCAGATTGGGTGAGTCCTCAGCACCTTCTTCCTGCAACTTGTCTGCCATACTCTAGATGAACACCACACAGTTATAATATTCAGGTCAATATATATATGCAGGTATATATACTCTTGTCACTGTTTTACACTTTAACAAAGAAAACCACTAGCCTCTGCTCATTCTATTGTTTTTTCCTCCCGACCCCCATCTGCCCGTGGTGTAGCCTGCTGGAAATGTGAGCCACGGAATCCTCATTGATCCCCACTTTACGTAGCTCCATCACACTCACCAACGGTCAGTTTCAAAGCCCCCTGTTGGTGCAAAGTCTTTAGGGCTTTAAACTCCAAGGGCATGGTATGGGGGCTGGCTTGGGATGTATAGCCATATTTAAGGCTGTCATAATAGTGATACTTGACAGGGTTCTGATTCTGATCTCGAGGAAAGGGCCAAAAGCCATAGAGGTAGATGGTGTTACAAAAACGTGTGGCCAGAGTATACATCAGCAGTCCTGTGGTGGGTCTTTTGATGTGTACTTTGTTTGTCAGCCAGTATCTGAAAAAAAAAAAGTAAAGAAGAAAGCCCATAAGTTTCACAATTCATTCTTTCCTGAGAAAAAACACATTGCCATGGCCTAGAACTTGAAGTGTACTAGATCCAGCCCATACAGTTAAATTTTCAGTATAAGTATTTTCACCTTGAAAATTGGCAAATATAATTTTATTGATGATCTAGACTTAAGAAAATGGTGGGAAAATGTCAATAATGCAGATTGAATTTAAATTATGTTGTAAGAACACTCCTACCCTGTCCCCCCCAACAAGTCCTGGTTGTTAAACATTTACAATAAGCACACTCCTTCCCAGAACCCTCTGACTTGCCAACCCTAGTTTAGAAACAAAAGTGAAAAAATAATCAGTCATGGAATTACCCCATTCTAGTCCCAAATGATTTTTTCTTGCTCTTCAATGATTAGAATGATAGAGCTAAAAAAACTCTTAGAGGTCATTCAATCCAAGTCTCTCATTTTACAGCTGAGGAAACAGTTCCTATGCCTCAACTTCCATTGGGAGTTATCTAGTTTAGGAAAGCTTTGGATTGTGTTTATTTTTCTGTCAAAGGATCCAAGTTTAATCCTAACTCAGCTTTTCATTCTTTGGTAATTTTGGACAAACCACTTCACTTTTTGGGACCTTGGTTTATCAATTTATAAAATGGAGGATTTAGACTGGATAGTTTCTAATGCCTCTTCTAGTTCATGAATCTATGATCTGGCTGGCAAGATTCCTGGATTTTATTTTAGGTATTTCCTCAATGGAGTGGGGAGGGATGGATAAGCAGAGTAAGATATATATATATATTATATATAGGGTAGCTGGCATTTTGGATCAGGGATAGCCTACGATGACAATTACCACTAATGTCATGTGTCTTCTTTGATCTTTGACTTTTTCATTCTTCCCAATTGTGAAATGGAGATCAGTGATACTTAAAGGTTATAAGTAGAATATGAAAAGAGGCCTTTTGACTCCAGAGTCAATTTTTTTTCCCAGGCTACAGTTTTTATCCTCATTCTATCACCATCTTGGACACTTAGTAGATGCGTAGCATTGGACAGGTCATTTCATTTTTCTAGGAGTAAATTTTCTTTTAAAGTACATGGCATCTGAAGTTCTGTCCAGCTTGAAATCTATGAGTCTATGAGTCTGTGAGTCTATTAATTAGTGAGGTGATCTTGAGCATGTGATTTAAACATATCTGGGCTTCAATTTCCTCATTTATTATATGGAGGGATTAGACTGATTGATCTCCAAGGTTCCTTACAGCTATGATCATCCATGAGGTATTTTCTGCTTCTTTAGAGATAAATTTTGTAAGTACAGGACATTATAAGTGTGTTCTCCTTTCTCCTGTCTTTCTAAACAAATTCCGTATGTCTTTACTGGACAACTGTACTTAAAACTTCAAATATAATTCCAGGTATTCTAAGAATGTAATGGCTCCTCCTTTCTCCTCAGGAGCTGCTCTTCCAAAGCTCAGCATATGACATCATGCTGTATTTCATAAGATCTTTCCTTATTTTCTTAGTTATTAGTGTCTCTCCCCCTATATTGCTTTGTGTATTTATTTTGTTTGAATTTTATATTTATTTGTTTTCCTTCAGTAGAATAGAAACTTCTTGAGGGCAGAGACTTAAAATTTTGTTTTTGTATCTTTGGTGCTTAATACAGGACTTGGCACTTATTAAATCATTAATCTTAATAACTGAACAATAGTTTTTAGCAAATTAACAAATCTTATCAAATCACTTCTGAGTGGATGGATCTAAGGATTACTTCTTTAATAAAGTATGTTCAGTGGTGGAGGGAAGAAATGCCTTATACTGTGAGTTTTGACCAACGCCCCTTTCTGTGGATTCCCTATCTTACTTCCTTGCGTTTGCTACTTTAAGAAGACCTAAACAACCCTCATGGTTAAGAAAAAAATACAGTGGAAACAGTGCGAAAAGCACTGGCTTTAGAACCAAAGGACCTGGATTCAAATTTGACTACTACCCCTTTGTTTTGAGGCAAGTAATTTGCTATCTCTGGGCCTCAGTTTCCTTCTCTGTAAAATGAAGGGATTAAACCAGATCTTCTTTGGGGTTCCTTCTATATCTGTGATCCTGTAATACTTTGCATTTGATATAACACCAATGAGGTGAGCTGCATTAAAAAAAAAAAAAACTAAATAAATACTTAAAGCATACCACAAACAAAACTATAGACATTGTCATATGGTAAACATGAACACTGCTGAAAATCACCTCAGATTCTCTTGAACACTGTGGTATTCTGGTAAGTTGAAATACAGTTTTAAAAAGTCCTATTTGGGACTTTGTCTGCATTATGTTTTCTCCCTTAAGTAACAAATGGAAAGGACCAGTGGCTGGAGTAACAGTTGCCACAGCAGAGTAAGAAAGTATTTCTTTTATGACGCAGTCATTTTGAGAAAGGAATGAAGCTTCCCAGAAGAGAGCTGTGTGCTTTGTATATCCATGTCTAGGGTAAAGAGGGAATTTCCTGCTTTCTGCATTTCCTGGTACTATGGTCCATTGAGTAGGGAGCAGACACTCTCTATTGGGATAAGTGCTGGCCTAAGAAGAAAAGTTTTGGGGGTGGGGACACTCCTTCCATTTGATCTGCCTTATTTCCCAGCAACTATCTCAGCCAGCAGATGGAATTTCCCACTGAGGGCCCAGCTGTGATATGGCTTGGATTATCTCGGTTTAGCCTCCACTTCCCAGATTGTCATTGGGAGCTGACTTCTTTATCAGCTGGCATGGTTGCTCTTTCATTTTAGAGATTTCCACCCCTGAAGGCTGATAGAGCTATTATAGTTAGAAAAAAATGGCATTATAGAACTAGGGATCAAGTAACCATGTAAGCAAAACTTGTTGCTTTGTTGACTTATTTTCTTGAGAAGGGAGAAAAAGCAACATGATGGAGTAGAAAGAACACTCAAGATAACAGCCCTGGATTAGAATTTTGTCTTGCGATACCTACCGGTCACATGACCACAAATAAATCACATTGTTTCTTCCTTAAGGAATGATAAGCCCTCATTCAGGAACTTAAAGCCAGTTTTGTACTGGACTCCTAGGAATCTGTTATTTTCAATTGGTTGGGAGGAGTAGTGGTGGTGGAGAAATTTAGGCAGAAACATCTGTCTCCATGACAATCTGGGACAAGGGTCTCCTATTTTTAGGACAGAAGTTACTAATTCCAAAAACATTTTACCTACCACACCAAAGTTATATGTGTAAAGCAGGGTGAAGAACAAGAACAATTAAACACATTAATTTAGAAAAATAAGAACATTGGGAATTTCCCAATAACTATTTTCTTATTAGATTTTAAGCTCATTGAGGGCAGTCTTCATTTTTGTATTCCTATTGTCTAACTCAGTGACTTCCACACAAATGCTTATTATTAAATTGAATTGAACTAGGATCATAGATTTATAGAAATAAAGCTAGAAGTTACCTTAAAAGTCATCTAGTTTGGGGCAGCTAGGTAGAATAATGGCTAGAGCACCAGCCCTAGAATCAGAACATTCAAATTCAGCCTTAGATATTTATTAACTGTATGAGTGGGCAAATCATTTAATTCCAACTGTCTCCAAAAAAAAAAAAAATCATCTACTTTGATTATTTTATTTTAAAGATGAAGTAGGCCCAGAGAGGTTGTGATTTGTTTAAGGTCCCATAGGTAGCTGCAGAGCTGGGATATAAATCTAGCTATTCTTTCTATCACCCCTACTACACCTATATTTTTACATAAATAATCAGATAGTTGCCTTACTTCTCTACTTATCTTTGTACTTTAAATGTACTTTAAAAAATCACAGGATGATTTCCTTGAATCACTCCAGTGTTTCTTTTGTCAATCTTTCTGACCACAGATTTAATTAGTCTGACTCTTTGTGACCCCTTTTGAGGTTTTTGTGACAAAGATACTGAAGCGATTTGCCATTTCTTTCTCCAGCTCATTTTGGAGATGAGGTAATTAAGGCAAAGAGTTAAATGACTTTTCTAGGATCACACAGCTACTAAATGTCTGAGAGCAGATTTAAATTCATGAAGACTCATCTTTTTGACTTCAAGTTTGACCCTCTATTTGAGCCACCTATTGTGCCCTTTTTATATACTATTATTTGACTAATAGGCTAAATCTATGCCTAACCCACCTCACATTACTACTTAAATAAGAATACCTCAAAATCCACAATCTATTCAGTCCCAAGTGCCACTAGACACTGCTTATGATGGCAATCAAAAGGATTAGGCCGAAGCAAGAGCTAGTAATAACAATTCTCTCATAGATATAGTGAGGACATTCAATTTTTAGACTTGGAAGACTTAGATTCAAGTCCAGACTCTGTTAATTGCTATTTTATAACTTTAGGCAAATCATTTCCTTTCTATGAGATTCAGGTGCTTTATCTTTCTTTTTTTGGATAGTCGATGATTTCTAAGGTTTTCTTCAGTACTAAATCCATTTAGGTTTTATGAATATTTTTCTCAACAGCAACTTTAAGAAGGAAAGAAGTAGGAGAAGAATGGAAGAAAAGGAGAAAAAAAGAAAAATCATACCATCAATGATTTTAAAGTTTAAGAAACTCTATAATTCATCTAATCTAGTCCCCAAATTTCATATATGAGGAAATGAACCCAGAGGAGTTGTTACTTGCCGAATGTCATAGAGCTAGGTACTGGCAGAAAGAACTCAGAGTGGATTCTAGACTTGTAAATTATAGGTTCTCTTAAGGTCAGAGAAAAGAATGGAATTCAAAGGAAAAGTTTGATTTAGAAAAAGTTTAATCCACTACCCTTCACTTTACAAATGCAGAAACTCAGACTCAGAAAGTTTAAATGATTTGTCAGGTTGGATGGTAATAGAATGGAAATTCATTAAAGACAGAGTCTATTTTATTTTTTTCTTTGTAAATTTCTCGCTTATCACAGAGTCTTTCAAAATAGTGGGCATTTATGAAACATTTGCTGATTTGAATTGACTTGAACCCAATTGATCCTAGCTATCAAGTTTTATGTACTTTCTACTATTCTAAGCTTTGGTGAACACCAATTAAGTTAGCCACTCAGTGGCATGAATCCCATAGGTTGTCTGCAAATTTTAATAATTTGATATTCTCTTTGTATTCATAGAAACTGTAATCATTTTAAGGAATTCAAGAATTTCAGTTTGTCCCCAGTAACTATCTACCCAATAGCTAAACAGGAATCCTATCTATAATCACCCCTAAGGATTTTTTTCCCTAGAAGTAATAACTTAGGATGGGAATATGTTTAGAAATATCTTTTTTTTTTTTTTTTTAAATCCACCAAACCATTTATAGAAGTCACACTGACAAAGGACATATCTCTTGCCATGAGTGAAATATTCATGCAGCTCAAGAACTTCTGATTATTTATATTCAAAGGAATAGTGCTTTTTTATACCTGTGTAACTCTGTGCTTGTAAAAAGGAGAGGAAAAAAATGTAGATTAGAGAAGCAGGCAGTCTTAATAGATTCTTAATGGAGGCCAGCCATAACATGAGTAGGGCAGCTAGGTGATATAGTGAATAGAGTCCAGGCTTGGAGTCAGGAAGGCCTGAGTTTAACGTATTTATTAGTTGTGTGAGTCTGAGAAAGTCATTTAACTTTTCTTTGCCTCATTTTTTTAATCTGTAAAATGGGGATAATAATAGTAGCTGCCCCCAGGGTTATTGGGCTGATCACAGTGCCTTGAAAATAGTTAAGTGTTATATAATATAAATATATATTATTATGAATGGCATGGCCCAATTGGCCACAAAGTATGGATGATAAATTTATGAAATATTGCAAGGAAAGGAGTAAATAAACTAACCTCCATGGTATATCTGCCATAGGCCCTGAAACAGCTAAATGCCAAAGTGGGCTGGTACCTCTCAGTTCTAAGGAGATCTGATGGTCATGGTAGCTGAAGAGCCTGTAGATATTTTCAAGTAGCTGGGGATAAATTCTTTGTATGACAAAGAGCCCAACTCTTCCATGCTTTGTTCCTGGTTTAGATGACTCACAGGATTTTGGAAAGTCCCTTTGGGGACACAGAATCACTGAATTTCAGAATGAGACAGTATCTCAGTGGCCACCCAGTCAAAGTCCAAAAGAAGATACTTCACAAAATATTTGACAAGTGGTAATCCAATCTCAGTAATGAGGAGCTGTAGGGAGGAAAACTCTAAGGGAGGAGTTCTTACTATCTCACATTGTTATTAGGATGTTTTTCCTTACTTGGAGCCTAAATTTTACATCTTTGCAACTGTTACCCATTGTTCCAAATTGAAACAAGTGTAATTCTTCTTCTATGTAGCCTTTTAAAACATGAAAGAGATATCATCCTCTTTCTGACTCCTTTTCTCCTCCCTCATCAACTCACCCTCTCTTCTCACTATCTTTGAGTCAACCCTCTCATTTTATAGGTTGGTAAATGAAGATCCAGAGAGGTGAGATAATGTTTTCAAGGCCACACAGGTAGTAACTAGCGAAGCTGAGATAGAAATCTGTGTCTCCTAACTCTGAGTGTTTGATTTCACCATGCTTATTTTTGTTCATTCATTCATCTATTCCTTCATGCATTGATTTATTTATTCATTCATTTCTTTATTTTCTTTGACTCAATTTAGAGTCTATCTCTATTTTTGGCTCCTCATGTCACCTTCCTGCCCTCTTGTTACATTGTTACATATCACTCTGAGACTCTTTTGGCCATGTGTTGACTGACCCACCTTTGTGACAGCAAGCGTGATCCTGAACCTTCACTCTGATACCTCAGTGAGCACTCCAGAAGGCTCCAGGATCCCCCTTGTCACCATCGCGGATATGGTTTGACAGTAAAAAAGTGAATTAAACATTAATTTCTAAAGAGGAGCCCCCTTATCTCCTAGTTTTACTGTACAGGTAAATTAGGACTCCTGAGGGATGTCAGCAAGAACAAGGGAGCACCACATATGGACAGTTTATATTAAAAGCTAAGTGGGTTAAAAAGGAACAAATCACTATCTTCTTCTTCCTTTCTCCTTCCCCTTTCCTTATCTTTTCAGTTGCTCTAGTCAATTTAGAGAATATCTGTGTGGTCAACATGCATACCATTCCTTTCCTTAGCAAAACAGCTGGGGATTGAAACAAAAACTAATTAATTTTTCTTCCCTAAATGAGTCTAGCTGCGTATATCCTGGATGCCGGGTTGATGATACACCTTTAATATTCCAGACCTAAGATTTTAATTAGAAGCAAGGCAATCTCCAAGAAGGCAGTAATTATTTTTCAAAATGGGTACACCAATCACAATAACTATTAAGCACGATGTTTCACAAACATAGATAGCAATAAATGAAAAGAGCAGAATTTTTTTTCTGTAACATGAATCTTCCTTCTTTCAAGTTTCTCTCCTTCAATGCTGCATTACATTAGTCTAAATAGGTGACAAAAAAACTTTAGAGCATTAGAATGCAAGTTCATTGAAGGCAAGACCTGTCTTTGCTTACCACAGTGACTGGCACATAGTGCTCAATGTACTCAATAATCGATTGTATCTTTTTTTTTTTTTTTTTTTTTGCTTTGACTCAGATCCTATCTTTATCCTTAGCTCTACAAAGTACTCAATAAATGCTTGTCCCTTGTTTATATTTTTATAGCCCCTCTCTACAGAGGGCTCACAACACACAATGTGGTATGTGAAGTATATTTTGGGGTCACCACTTCAACCCACAGGGAGAAGCATTTCTATTTTTATATTGCTGAACTGGGCCAAGTGACATATTAAAATTTGCTTGCTGAGGTCAGTCACAAGAAAAGTTGGGAATATAATTCCCAGATCCTAATTATCTGTGTTCTATACATCACCCCATGTTGCTCTAAACCGAGCTGTATCTGATTGGCTGATGTTTGAGATTCTGGAGCCAACCAAAGAATAGAGCAGCTAGAATGGACAGGACTTATCTCTGCATAGGTACAAAATCCAAAGTGGGCCTGGGAAACCCCTTGATCCATCATTACTCTTTCTTTGGAAGCTCTGATATCATGGAAATTTCCTATGGTGAAGTGATTCACCCTTACTGTTTGGCAACCAAACCAGATGGCTTTGGCTTGGGAAGAGTGGCAGGATTCCATGCCTACAAGTAGGGTCCATAGCTTGTTAAACAATGGAGTACTTAAGGCTGGGAGGGGAGGCCAGCTGGCTTATTAGTTGGGAAATATCAGAAGCCTAGACTCATTCCTGAGGTTTTCCAGGCTGAATGGACAGGTTAATAGAGCACCAGCTAGTAAGCTGCCAAAATAAAATATTTGTACAATAGAATATTTGTATAAATGAGCTGAGAAAGCTCCTGATGTTTGTGTTTATTAGGAAGAATATTGTTTTCTTGAAACTGTTACCCTGGAAATAAGAAGTAACATACTTCTTACCCAAATAGCCTGCATAGGTGGACGTTGAGGCTGTTTGAAGGGATATTGTGGATTATCAAAATTTACTTGGACTCTCATATTAAAATTATACCACTTTTTGGTATAATTTTTTTAAACTTTAAAACTTTGCATGAGGGTCCAAGTATTGTTCTACAGGGGTTATATTTGTTAGGAAAATAAGAAAAAAAGGGCCTGTTGACCTCATTTAATATTCTTTCAGGGGAGTATATTGTTCATTCATTCATTCATTTTAGAAACTGAGCCCTAAACTGAGGTTGCTCCTCAAGTAAGCATTATTTCAGAAAAGGTAATTATAAACCATGAATATCTGCACCTTTCCTTTCTTTCTCCATAGGTCCCAATCTCTCCTTTAGCATCAGTTGGATGCTCTTGTGACCTGTTTAGGCTCTTGTTCCCTCTCAGGGCCTGGTTCTATCTGTCTGAAGACAAAACCAGAAGTTTATCACTTCTGGAGCATGATGCCAAAATCTTCCTGTGTTGACATGGAGCAGGAACAAAGTGATTCTCTGGGCAGTGGAATAAGTTTAAATTCCAGAACTGTCAAAGAACGTTTACAAAGGACTTTCTCTAAAGCCCAGTTCCTAGAAACAGTTTCACCAACACTCTGATGGGCTCTTGCCTGTTTTAGGAGTTTATGAATAATAATAAATTATATTTCTAAGGCCCTTTACGGTTTAGAAAAAAGTTTTTTTTTTTTTTCAGATTCTGGGCTGTAGGCAGTATAAGTATTATTATCTTAATTTTACAAGTGAGGAAATTGAGGCTCAGAGTAGTTAATTTATCTTTTAGTCAGCAAGGATCAAAGCTGGGGTTCAAATTCAGGTCTCCAGAGCTTTACCAGGATGTATGAAAGAAAGGAACCCTGTGGCTTACAAAAGTAGAGTTGACTCTACTACAATAGCCCTGGTCAGCTGTAAGATTGAGATTCTAAAATTGTAAAAAGTAAAAAGTACAGTAAAATTGTAGGAAAGTAAAAAAACAAAACAAAAACTTGTAAACTTTAAAGCATTATATGGAGATACGATTTTTTTTTTCCAGTATTGATTGAGAAAAGCCCTGAATCTCTGGCAGTTTGATGTAGTGGAAAGAAGGAAGGGAAAGATTAAATAAACATTTATTAAGTTTCTACTAGGTAAGTGCCAGGCACTGTGCTAAAGGTTTACACATATCTCATTTAAAGCAGCTACTTAGTGTGGGGAATAGAATGATGAGCCTAGAGTCAGGAAGCCTCAAATTCTTGAGTTCAAATCCAACTTCACTCACTTATTAGCTGGATGACCCTTGACAAATCACTTAACTCTACTTGCCTCATTTTCTACACCTGTAAAATGAAGAGGAGAAGAAAATGGCAAACTACTCCAGAATCTTTGCCAAGAAAGCCCCAAACAGGATCATGAAGAGCTGGCCATGACTGAAAATGACTGAACAACAAATGTGAATTATCAAAATTTACTTGAACTCTCTTATTAAAGCACTGTGTTAAATGATTTACAAATATTATTTAATTTAAGAAGACTAGTTTTGGACTCAAGGGTCCTGAGTGTGAATCTTGACAATGACAAATAATAGTGTTTCCTTAGATTAGTGACAAATCAATTTCCTCCTTGTAAAATGGAGCTCATAATAACATACTCATCTACTTGGAAGTATTCTTACATGAAAAGTACTTCATGAGCTTTAAAGTTAATTATATCATTCAATCCACAATCATTTATTAAATACCCACAATATGTCAGGCATTGGAGACTAAAGTCAAAAATGAAATAATCCCTGAACTTCAGGTGCTGTTATTATTATATGATTGTTGAGAATGTTAAATTAGCTAAAGGGCTATATTAATACTATTGATTATTATTATTATTATTTGTCTGGAACTTTGAGTTTCTAAATAAAAATTCTAGACTTGCATGAACTTCTTCAATCTACCCATATAAATCTGACATAGAAAAGTGGAAATTTTGAAAATTGAGGTGGTGCCCCAAAATTGGGGAATGACTCAATAAACTGTGGTATGTGTTTGTGATGGAATATTATTGTTCTATGGGAAATGGTGAGCAAGATGGTCTCAGAAGAAAAAGAGTTGGAAAATCCTCCATGAACCCAAGCAAAGTGAAATGTACTGTATACACAGTAATATCAATGTTCTGGGATGACTAGCTATAAATGACTGCTATTCTTGGGAGTACAATCATCCATGATTTCTCTGAAGGGCTTATGAAAAGTCCATACCAAGAGAAGGAACTGACTATCTGACTATGTCTAAGTACAGATTAAACCATTCTCTCTCTCTCTCTCTCTCTCTCTCTCTCTCTCTCTCTCTCTCTCTCTCTCTCTCTCTCTGTGTTTAACTTAATTTTTCTTAAAGTTTTACTTTCATTAGGGTGAGAGATCTATGCTTTCTTTCACAACTTGACTTTTATGGAAATGTTTTGCATAACTTCACATGTGATTTCTTAATTATGAGTAGGAATAAGAGATAGAACTTAGAGCTCAAATATTTTTAGATAACAAATGTAAAAAATTTGTTTTGAATGTTACTGGGAAAAATATTAAATAAGTACATTAAAAGAAAAAAAAAGAAAAGTGGAATTTTAAAAGATAGTAGAGATCATCTAGTTTGGCTGCCAGGCTTTCCTTTTTGAATTATTATATTTTAAAAAATCAGTTTGCAAGAAGTGGTAAAGGAATTCATTTTTTCTTTTTTTTAAATAGGAACATAGGGGCAGCTAGATAGTGTAATGGATAGAGCACTGGCCCTGAAGTCAATAGGATCTGAGTTTAAATTTGGCTTCAGACTACACTTATTAGTTGTATGACCCTAGGCAAGTTAGTTAACCTCAGTTGCCTCACCACCTCCCCCCCAAAAAAAAACCAAACCAAACCAAAACAAAACAAAACCAGGATCATAGATTTTGAAGACTTTTCTAGTTCAATTTCTTCATTAAATTTTTTTTTTTTTTAAGGACTGAAGCTATTTGTCTTTGCTAATAAGTGGCAGAACTGAATTTTTACCTGGTCCTCTGATTCAAATGCCAGGGAGTTGCATTTTATCTACAAATATGTATATTTTCAAAGGTACTTCCTCTCCTCGTCCTCCCTCCCCCCCCCCCAAAAAAAAAAAAAAAAGAACAGCAAAAAGAGCCAAACAATCATGGGACTATTAAGAAAAACTCTAAGAGAGTTCACAGGATAGTGAACTCTAAGAGTTCTAGAGTATCTAACAGGATAGTTAAAAAACACTGTGGAGAGGAGGGGAAAGAGTAAGAGAGGTAAGAAGTTTGGAGGTTCCTGTGATATGAAGAGTTTTCAAGAATAAACTCAGATTACCAACTAATTCAATCAGAAAATTAAGAAACAAACCAGTTGAATGATAATGAGAGTAAAAGCTATGTCACAAAATTTGACATGTTTCTATCAATCTGAAGGCAAAAATGGAATTTTGGTAATGCAAAAGAAGGTTTAAATCAGTGTTAGGACCTAAATTTCATTGAACCCCTCCCATTCTTTTCTCTCTCTCCTCTCTGAACCTAAATCACAAACTAGTTCATTGATGGAATAGAGTCTAGAGCAGTTCTACACTAGAGCTATTATTTACTTGTGGGTTCCTGAAATTCCAAGTTTGGTGAAATTGATTTTGGAGCCAAAGAATGATTCGTAAGCAATGCCAATTAATATCTGGTTAAAAAACTGTATTTCATGAAGAACATTAATTAATTTTACCAGATTAACTCCTGTAAATATTATGGTCTAGATTTTGAGGAGGTATATACATATATGTGTGTGTGTGTGTAAATACACACACACATACATATATGTATGAAATATAATAGACTAAACTGTTGCCAAAGAGGGTTGGGTGTGAACTGCTGATCACATTCTTAACTGCTGCTTTCCTTTACTTGAAGTATCCCAGATTCTCCAAACATGCTTTTGCCTTTTCCATATGAGATTGTGAAGAAAATCACAAAAGATTTTCTTTCTTTCTTTCTTTCTTTTTTAACCAGTGAAACCCTGGCCAAGTTACTCAATCTTTGTGAACTCTGGTGTCCTCAGATATAAAAAGCTGTAAAAAGTTTGGAATAGGTCATCTCTAAGGTTCCTTCCAGTTTGGAAATTTTCTGCCTTATGGCTATTGTGAGTCAATAACTACCTTTATCTAATTTAGCAAAAGACTATTGTCACTTTTGCTAGATTGGGACAATAATCAGCCTTATTAACATTAATAATATATATAAACATATATATAAATATATAATATAGTTATAAACATAACTCAAAATTCATAAAGACCAAGATAATATTAGTTCTTCAAAGAAATTGGCTCCAGAAACATCTCAGAGAGGAAAGTAAGCCCTATAGCTTTGTGCAGTTACTTTAAAAAATATTGTGTGCACTCCCAATGCAAGCTGGGCCAATACAGCCCTGGCCCTATCCTTGGCCCCACTGGTAGCAAAGCCGAACTCTGTTTCTTTAGCACACTAGATTTTACAGCTATAGTGGGGCAGGGAAACGCCTAACAGTTCCAGGGTAGAAAATAATGCTTATGGTCAGATTTCTAGAAGGATCTCTGAAAACAGCTTCACAAAAATCCAGAAGCTTGAGACAGTGTCCCCTCCACCCAGGAACCAGAGCCCTACTTAAACAAAGAGTTAAAAGCTGAGTAATAAGCTAAAAAAGTGAGTAGACAACAAAAAAAGTTTCTGACCATAGAAAATTAACACACATGCTGAAGATAATTACAAAGTCCAAGTTCCTACATGCAAAGCCTCCAAGAAAAAATAAGAATTGGGTTCAAGCCACGGAAGAGTTTAAAAGGGATTTTGAAAATCAAGTAAAAGAGATAGAGGAAAAATTAGAAAAAAATTTCGAGTGGTACAAAAACAAATATAAAAAACTAATAAGGAGAAGAATCTCTTAAAAAGTAAAACTAGACAATTGAGAAAGGAGGTAAAAAAAAACTCACTGAGGAAAATAATTCCTTAAAAATTAGAATTGAGCAAATAGAAGCTAATGACTTCACAAGAAATCAAGATACAATAAAGCAAAATAAAAAAATGTAAAAAAGCTTTTTAACAGTTACTGGGCTCCCTATAGAGAAACTATGAAGCACAATTAGGTTCTAGAAACCAAACTGGAGCAAATTAGTTTGCTATCAGATCTAACATTTACCTAAGAGTCTCAGTAGAAGCATTTCCCTGCATAGTTTCTTGATTTTGATAGTACTAGGAAAAGAAGTCAAATAGTTAGTTAAAAGATATAAAAATACCTCGAAGAGTAGTCATGACCAACCTGATCTTTGATCTCTTTTTTTTTCTTTCTTTATTTCATTTTGTTTTTGAAGGGACTGCCTTGACCTTAGCAAGAGTTCATGGACCTGGCTGCTGGCCAGTTGGTTTCTGCACCAAGCTGATAAGCCACAGGGATCCATTGGGAACACCTTTTCTTAAATACTTCATTTAGTATCTCTTCTGCCCTGGCTGGGGATGTCTGTACAAAGGGGATAGGTCTTAAAGAAATCAGCAAGGCATCCAGGAGCCATTAATTAGACATCAATTTACATCAGTTCTCTTAACTAGTGTATTGGGAAGCAAGAGAACTGGAGGGGCTGAGTAGGTCAGTGTGCAGCTTTTCTGGCTGAGGGGGCTATTCTCTCTGTGGGTTACAACCTTCTCCATTGCCGTAATTGAATTAGATCTATTCGGTACCAGCTGCTGACTCTCCCGTTTCCCACTTCTCACTGCCATAGACAATTACCTCTGTGACTCATTTGTGGAACTCTTCCCCCCTGTTTCTCACCTCACTTGCCAAAAGACTGGCCCTCTGCATTCTAACACTCGGCAGGAAGGGCGAGCCAGCTGCTCTCCCATGTTACCTCAGTCCACATGGAGGAAGCCAGCCCAATTTGACTGTCAGGTCCCTGACCTCTGCAGTGGTAGGACTCGGTTCCTGCCAGTTCCTTGTCCAGGGATTCACATACAAGGCTGTCAATTCAATCTTTTTTTTTTTTTTTTTTGTACTTCTAATTCTCAATTCTCTCTTCAAGGTACTACTTGACTAATCTGCTTAGACGCCCAAGACTGGAGAGGAATAATGACAGAATAACATGTATCAGTGTGATTCTCTCAACATAAAGATGGGAGCCTAGCCATCACTCTTGGAAGCTGCACAAATGTCTTTTAGTAGATCAAATGTCACCAAGAGAAACACATGGCCACTCAATTGACCAGCATTTCTTGGATACTTTCACCCATTAGGAATGCTCTTCCCTCTTTGAGACGACTACAGCTGCTTCCAACTGCCTTCTTCCTCTCTCCCTTCTGGTTTATTGAAGTCTCCCAGCTTATGATATCGATACCATACATAGCTCTCATCTGAAAGATCTATAGTCATTATCTTGGGAGCTTCACCCACATTCATTTGATGGCTATATGATTTCTCAGAGAGTAATGATGAACTTCTCAAACATAGGAATTTCAGAGCTGGAAGGCGTCAGCACGGTAGCTGATCCAATGTACATCTGAACCAGAATCCCTTCTGTTATATACGGACTGACATGTCACCACATAGGTTTCCCTTGCAGACTTTTAAGGAAGGGAAACTTATTACCTTTTGAGAAGGCAGACTGTTCTACTTTGGGATAGCTCTGATAAGAAGTTTTTTCTTTGTCTCTCACCCCACCCCCACTTTTCAACTCTTCACAACTGCTATCCACTATTCCTACTTCTGTTCTTTGGGGCCAAGTATATAACACGTTCAATTCATCTTTCACATAATAGACCTTCAAATACTTGAACACAGTTACCATATCTTCCATAATTCTTCTTTTATTCACCAAAACATCCTAAAGTCCTTCAACTAATCCTTATTAATTGAATTCAAGGCCTTTGATCATTTTGGTCATTCTGAGATGGGGTACTCTCCAGTTTCTCAGTGTTTTTCTTAGTCTATGACATCCAGAAATGAACATGCTATTCCAGATGTGGTCTAAACAGGGCAGTGTTCAGTGGAACAATCTCTGCTATTGAAAGCATTTACTTTCCTGCTTCCACATTACATATTTGATTTAGATTGGACTTGCAGTCCCTTACTTATTTGTTTATATATATTTGTTTGTATATATATATATATATATATGCTGAATTGCTCTATATCTATGATTCCACCATTTAGTACTTGGGAAATTTAGTTTTTGAGTTCAAGAGTATGAAGGAGTTCTAAGTGAGTTCTATCCAAATCTATAGATAGGATATATGATATAGATTCTTATGCCTTTCACTGACATTCTGCTGTTGCTCTATTATGTCATCCACAAATCTTATGCTCAACTAAAGAAAAAGTTTGGTCACTAGTTAGGCTCCAGGATTTCTTCTTTTTTTTTTGTTCAGAGCTGAGAACTATTTTCTGCCAAGAGAAATGTAAATTCTTAAGAGAAAGGACTGTTATCCCAGTACCTAAAACAGTGCCTGGCATATAGTAGGTACTTAATAAATGTTTGCATTTCACAGTCTCATTTGATTGCATCGATATAGCTTAGTTCTCAATCAGTGTACCTTCTGGGAGTTTTTGGCATAGAAAGACGCCACAATCTCAGGATTAGCAGCCTATTTGTTTAAAGGGCTTATTACAGGAGCTTAGAGCAATTTTGACAGATGAAAGTAAGTCAATTACAGCTAGAAATAACTCTGCCTTCCCATGGTCCTTTGCCCCCTGCCTAGTTCCCTTTCAAGAGTGTTTTTCCTTTTTACCTGCAGGCTACTCTTCTTTCTCACTAATCCTTTCTGACCCATAACAAGACATTTAAGTTAAGTTGCCTCCCAATGGGAAGGATTATTATAAAATAGATGAATTTTAAGAATTGTCCTTTTGGGTCAGACTTACTAACCTATATATTTTGTCCCTGACAGCAGCACAATGAGAGGTTTGAGAGAGGGCATTGTCCTTTTTGATATTAACATCAAATATTTAGGAATGGAGCTCAGACCTCCTTGGTTTCCAATGGATATCTGTCAGGATTGAAACTTCTCTTGAATTTATTTACTTATCCTACACAGAGAGGCAACAGAATGTAGTGGGCAGAATACTGCACTTATAATCAGGAAAGTGATTACTGGGTGAAAATTCTGCCTCAGATATTTACTAGTTGTATGATCCTGGCCAAGTCAGTTAACCTTGTTCAACCTCTGTTTCCTTATCCATAAAATGGAAAAAAAAAAGTTTCTACCTCACAGAATGATTGTGAGGATCAGATGAAATACTTTATATAATTCCCTTTTCAAAGCTGAAAATATTACATAAATGTGAGCTATTGTCATTATTTCTCACAGGATGGAGAAAGTTGCAGTTTCACTAGTTCCTGTAATGAAGGTTCTGTTCATAGGCCTGGATCATGGGAAATATTTGATAACTTATCATAAGAAAATTGAGGGAATCTGAGAGTTTCCCTTTAACTAGTATGTCAATTCCTTTTCATTTTGGATCCAAATGAGGGCTTTATAGTATTTTAGGGGCAAGCATGGAAGTTACAATGGACTACCTGGTCTTATTTTCTTTTTAGGTCTCCTAGAGGTTTTGACCTCCCATTTGTTCTAAAGGGCAACAAGGCTCAGGAAATGAGCATATGTTGTGAAGTTGGGGAATGTGGGATATTTGCTATTTAATTCTAGGTCTCTCCATGGAGATTGCCCTAGATGGCGCGATATACCAGTGCAAGTGCCAGGCTGATGGATGCCATATTACATTAAGGGGTGGAGAGAATCAGCAGACTGTGATGTGAATGCTGTGTGAATGTCAACTTATTTGGCTAGGGCTGGTGAAGAACCAACAGATGGTGGTGATTTATTATCACCACTGACTCAGGATGGATGAGGGTCAGAGGAGCACTACAGAGCCTTCTGGTTACCCTCTATATCCTTTTCTCAATTCACTAATATACTCTCTTTCTCGAGAAGAGAGACAGCCCCTGAAAGGAAGATATAATCACTAATGATTCAATCTAAAGGTCTCATCATTTTCCTTTATGTTTTTTAATTAAAGATTTTCCTGGTCCTCTATAGACATGATATCATGTAGGCAAGAAGACCCAGTTTGATTACTAGTAGCCCAAATTGCAAGAGGCTCCATATGATGATAAACAGACCATATGTTCAGCCCACATCTTTGTCAACTACATCATCTTTTAGCCTTAGGGAGAGGTACTCTTACCCTCGGACAGCGTGTAGCAGGCGCAATGAAGGGTAGGCTGTTCGCACATTGACGTGGTGCTTCAAGATGAGCTCATTCACCCACTCTACCCTCTCCTTGCCACCCTTGGCCATAAATGCAGGAATCCACAGGATGCTGCCATTGAGGCTGTGCAGGCGTTGAAGAAGTTTTTCCCTCCAGGTCTCATTGACCAAGTCCTCAAAGGCCCTCTGGATGACAGAAGGGTTCATGGTCACCAGGTCAGTCTTGATCCCCACATCCTGGGCATATTCCTGGACAGGTGCCAGGTTGCACCTGAAAGTAGAAAAATGAACATTACACCTTCTAGAAAGTAGTAGCATCTCTATAACTTCCCCTTTCTTCCTCTCTACCTGTTTCAATGCTGATCTGTAACAAACACATAATAATTGCTTTTTTTCTTTCTTTAATTCATTCATTCTCTCTATTCAACAGTCAACCACCCAACATATATTTATTAAATGTCTAGTATGTGTATAGTACTAGGTGCAAGAACATTTATGAAGATAAATGAAGTCTCCACCTCAAGCTTTCACTTTAGGAGGGGAAAGTAATAGGTGCACAGATTAGCATACAAATTAGAATACAAAAGCACAAGGGGAATATATAGCACATAAGATTACAGGAGGAAGAAATGGTTTCCAGCACCAATCAGATGATAATTCTTATCCCATTCCCACAATTTAATTCCAAAACCAGTTACCAAGGATTTTCTCTGTATTCGGATAGTCCTCTACTCAGGGGTGATGAGGTTGGCATTTGGAGGACATTTCACCATAGCCCAGATCAACTTTCTAGGATTGCCTATCTCCCATTATAAGGCCTAGTAAATACCCTATAAGGATATTCACAAACTTTTTGTACTCTAGTTTTGTGCCTGGTGATTCATATTTCTTTCTTTCTCTTATTTTCTCCATTTTATCCAGGTTCCTAGAAATCAGGGTTATACTTCAAATATTTGATTAGTGGTAACCACAACTGAGGGGTAATTATTTATCATTCTCAATTGGCAATAGGGCTTTATAATTGCCAGTGGAAAAGTTCTTCTGGAAAAAGAAAACTGTTATGGAAATCAGAATGTATATTTAGTTATTAGAGATGTGAAAAGCTATTTTTTAAATGCTCTTAAGGAGTTCCTATTCTTTTTTCAAAACAGCATTTTATTTTTCCAAATACATATAAAAGATAGTTTTCAATATTCATTTTTAAAATTTTATTTAATAATAACTTTATATTGACAGAATCCATGCCAGGGTAATTTTTTTTACAATATTATCCCTTGCACTCGCTTCTGTTCCGATTTTCCCCCTCCCTCCCTCCACCTCCTCCCCTAGATGGCAAGTAGTCCTATCAATATTCATTTTTGTAAAACTTTGTAATCCAAATTTTTCTTTCTTCTTTTCCTATTTTTCTCCTCCCCTTTTTTCTTCACCCTTCTTAAGACAGAAACAAGCTGATATAGGTTAAATATGTGCAATTCTTTTAAACATGTTTCCATATTTGTCATGTTAGGCAAGAAAAATCAGATCAAAAGGGGAAAAAAGGAAAGAAAAAAAAATTAAGTAAATAACCAAAAAAAGGGAAATACTAAGTTTCAATTCAACCTCAGTCAAGGAGCTCCTATTCTAATAGAAGAAGTGACATCCATGCAACTTTGTACACATAAAATAAGAGCCTCCTGCAGAAAATGGGGTTTAAAGTGGGAAGCCAGGGAAATGAATAGGCAGAACAAAGAAGGGAGAACATTTCAGGCATGGGAGACAGGTAATGAAAAAGCTTGGAGTCCAGACATGAAATGTCTTGTACAAGGAACAGCAAGGAGGCCAGTGTTTCTGGGTCATTGAGCATGAAGAAAAAAGTAAAGTATAAGAAGAATGGAAAGGCAGGCAGAGGCAAGGTTGTGAAGGACTTTAAAAGTCAAACAGATCAGATGTTCTGAATGCTCTTTCTATGACAACAATTCTTGTCAAGTATAGGAGGGGTTGTTGACACTGGTTTAGTGCATGTGTATATTTAAAATGGATTGGGCTTTCAAGTGCCTACTATAAACCCTTAAGCCTGGAACTGATCCTAGGACTCTTAAACCTTTCCCAAGAGTATGAATGTACTTTAGGGACAGTTTCTAGGGCCTTAATCCAGTGTAAATATTCTCATTGTCCATTATGACTATATTTGGGATGTTAATGATAGGAGATTCCTACACTAGATAGACTCTGAAAATAATCCAATTCATCAAAAACTTTAATACCTTGGTGAGTTGGGGAGAGAAGAAAGAGTACATCTGATCTAGGCTTCTACCTTATTGGTATCTAGGCTTCCCATTATGTTTCCTGATATTTATAGGAATACAAGAAAGAATTTTTTTCTTGGGGAACTTCTTCCACCAGTACAGATACTTAAGCTTAGTTAATAGAGGGGGAGCTCTAGGGAGTTGACAAAGAGAATGCGGTTAAGTTAGCTGCCCAGAATCACACAAATATTAAAATATGAGAGGTAAGATTTGAACCCAAGTCTTTCTGGGATCTGATTCATTATGCCAGCCTGCTTTTTCACTATGTAGGCTAGGGAAAATGCCTGCTCCCTTCTTCCCCAGCCTTTATTTAACTCAGCCTTTTGACTTTCTTTTTTGTTGAATATGACGTTCTCTGGGGTCTTCATTAAAAGAAAATGTGTTCTTATGTGTATGTGTATGTGTGTATAACCAAGAAAAGAAGTGTGTTGAGATAATTAAGAGCATTGTATGTATTAAGAATAAGCTTGCAGAATATGAGTCTTTAGAACTTTTTATTGATTTTTTTTCTATGAAAAGAGTGGACTTGCCCATTTTGATCCATTCTTGACTCATTGTGGATCTGTTAGTGAATAATTGATTGGCACGAACTTTTGTAGAGTGAACTTTTGTGAGAGGAGACATTCTATATTGGCTTAAAAAGGAAAGTCTTCATGGTAGACAGCTTTTTATTTTCTTAATACCTTTTCCTTCTTTGTAAGAAACAAGAGCATCAGAACTAACAGAAGACATGGGCCCTACATAGAGGAGATCTCTTCAGTTTAGGAGTTACAAATGAAACTTACCCAAGTGAAGATGTATGTGCCCTTATCTAATGTGGCCCAAGAGGACAGAACCTGAACCTTTGTCTCCTTGATAAAAGTGAAGGGGATATCATGGACAATGTAGAATTCCTAGGCAGTTCAGTCCCCAAAGCCAACCTTCTAACACAGGAAGGGGCTTCTTCCTAGGGGTTCCTGGGAAGTAAACATATGGTGAACCCCCTGGAAGATGGAAGATTATCAAGGGATTTAAACATGACATAGATGAAGTCTTTGAAAGAGACTTGGTTTTTTTCCTTTGCTAATATTGCAAGTTATTCAGACAGTGTAGGTACAATGGGAATTGGGTTAACTGCTATAACACCCTCAAGTTCATTTCCTCTGGGATAATCTAAGCCTCCAGGATAGTACCATAAGGTTGGATTCCTGGATAGGCCCCTGGGATGAAGATAGATTTACCAGAATGTTGGGGGAATTGTTTCCCCAGGAACCCCAAATTCATTTCCCTCCTGAGGAGAATCTAAACCACAGGGTGGTGCTATGAGTCTGACAAATTGAGGAGCCCTGGGGAATGGTTTGACTCACTATAGAGGGAAGATGATTGTATTGATTTTTCAAATGGGCTACTATGGTTCTTTTATGTGTTTCTTGCATTTTCTATTAAGTCTGTCCTGTACTTGATATAGACATTCTTACCTTGAGTGCTTGTATGGGAATTAGGAGACTTTTTTTCTCATATCTGGTGGAACCCTAAATAGAAGTTATATTTGAAGAGTTTCTCATATTAAACCCTGGGTGGGGTTATGTGAGCAAAAGAATTATGATTTTGGTTCTGTCTCTAAGAAAAAAATCAGCCCACATAAATCAAAAGTTTGGAGGTGGAAATGGTTGTAGGCCACAGGTTATATAAGCATCTATAAACCCTAGGTTGGATTCACTTTTGGTGAGGGGGAATTTGCCCAGTGAATCCTTTATGTTGGAAAGAAATGTATAACTCTATAGTAAATATGTCTATGTGTGTCTGCATGTATTCTGCTTTAAAACTTTGGTTTCTGATAATACAGAAACTATATCTCTATAAAGCTTAATGTTTATCACAATTCAAAAAAGAATTATAATTAGAAAGGTTACATACACTGAATGTGAGAAAATTATCATTTTTTGTTATTCAAAATGATGAAATGATAGCCACTTACCTCTATGGAATGAGAGGGATTTTTTTGGGTGGGGAGGGAGCATCTCATTTCATAATTTGGGTATAGTAACATCATCCCCTCACTCATCATACCCAAGGTGATGAAAAGATAAATAGCTTCCAGATTTGTATTTTTACCTTTGCTCTCTCTCCTGAAGTTCAGACTTGTATTATCAACTGTCTTGAGGACATTTCTCCCTGGCTGTCTCACTGGCAAGTTCAGCTTAACTTGACCCAAAATGAATTTCTTTATTTCCTGTTAGATCTGCTTGTCTTTCAAATTTTACAAGTTTTATTAGTGATGCTACCTTACTCAGACTTAGATTCAAAATCCTGTTGTCATATTTGATTCTCCTCTTTTTCTTCTCATATCTAATCACTTACCAAATTTTGTTGATTTTACTATCAAAATGTCTCTCATCTTTCTCCTCTTCTCAATTCCCACTGCCATTTCCTACTCAATCTCTCAAACTACTCACTGGAACTATTGCAATAACCCTTCACATTTCTTCCTACCTACACTCTTCTCCTCCAATTTTTCTCTTAAATGCTGTCATATTCACTTTCCTTATTACATATTTAATTATGTTACTTCTTTGCTTAACATTCCTCAATACTCCCTACTGCTTACCAAGTAAAGTAAAGCTCAAACTCTTCTGGCTGACAATCAAAGTCTTTCACTTCCTTCCATTTCAGCCTGTTCTTTTACTGTTACCTTCTATGATTCAACAGAAAACCATCTTCAACTTCTTGTTGTTCCCCATATATATTATATGCTTTTCTCCCTCTGTTTCTTTGGTTTTATTTTTACTCATGATTTGGAATACCTTCCACACATTACTACTCCTGCCTATTTCATTTATAGATTTACAGGATCATAGCTTTAGAAATGAAAGGCATTTTAGAATTCATCTTGTACACTCCCCTTCCCCAATTTTACAAATGAAGAAATTGAGAGCCAGAAGGTTTAAATGCCTTGGCCAAGGTCACGCAAATAGTAAGTGGCAAAACCTAGATTGGAACCCAGATCTTTTGATTCCAAATTTAGCACTCTTTCCCCTAAACCATGCTGCCTGATTTAATAGAATTCAATTCAATGAATATGTTATAAATCAACTATTGAGCTAGGGATTGGATGGCATCTAAAGCTCAGATAAAAAATAATAACAATAATAGTAATAATAGCTAGCATTTATATAGTGCTTTGGGGTTTATAAAGTGCTTTATACATATTTCATTTTAGATTAAAAAAAAATATCTTCCTTCCCAACAGCTTATAGTCTACTAAAGAATTGGAAGTAAATGGAAATATATACATATATGACAAATACCTTGTAAATGGGAGGTAACCACAGAAGGAAGGCATTGATAATTATAATGATGATGATGATGATATAATAGCTAACATTTTCATAGGACTTATTATGTGCTAGTGCTTTCTTGTTATCATTTCAATTTTTTTCTATATCTTATGTCCATGACTGCTTTTATACACTATTGATTTGTATATATAAAATCCCCCTACTGGGGAAGTGAGATGGTGCAGTGGATAGAGCACCATACTGAAGACCTGAATTCAAATTTGTCCTTAGGTACTTACTAGCTGTGTGATATCAGGCAAGTCATTTAAGCATTTTTGCCTCAGTTTCTATATCTGCAAAATTAACTGGGGAAGGAAATGGCAAATTACTTCAATATCTTTGCCAAGACAACCCAGATGGGGTCATGAAGAGTCAGATATGAGAGAAAATGACTAACCAACCCTCTACTAGTTTGGTAAGTTCCATTAGGGTAGGAATCTTATTTTATTTATCTAACTAGTAACTATTGCTATAGTCCCCATAGAGTAAGCATTTAATAATCATTTGTTGAATTGAATACGCTTAAGTTGAAGAAAGAAAAGGAAGAGTGGAAACATGACTTTATATGGAGTTTGGGTTTTGAGCTTTTTTGGAGCTACTGGTCCAAAGGCCCAGTCAAATAAATTCCAAATAAGGAATCATCTTTTGCATAAGGCATCTGATATCAGCCACTGGCCTTTCTTTACTGTGACTCCCATGATCCGACTCTCAGAGGAATAGATGTTTCTCTGAACTGAAAACTGAGTGGAGAAACTGTTTAGCTTTTTTGGAAGGTAATATGCCCATATTCCCAACATCCAAAGGGCATACTTTGGGTCTGAGGATGCTCTTGTTCTCCAGAATTGCAGATGGAGAGGAGACAGAAAGGTGGAGCTTGGACACCAACTACAAGAAACCTGAGTTTTCAAGACCATTGGTTTTTGACATTGCTTATTTCTTCCCTTCAGAATAGGGAAAATGGAAGATGGGAGAGACAGAATAAGTGTTAGGTAGCTTCAGTCATTGCAAAAGGCTTAATTCCCATGGAGTTATTAGAAAGTCAGGTAGTGGAGACATTTTGATCTAGTAAAGATCCTGGATTAGGAAAACTGGGTTCCAGGCCCACTTCTGTGACTGACTAGTTAAATGATGTTATACAAATCCCTCAACATCCTTGGATCTCAGGTTTTTACCAATAAAACAAGGGGGTTGAGCTAGATGCTACCTAAAATCTGTTCCAGCTAAAAATTTATGATATTTTGTGATCCTGATAAGATCAATTGTTGAACACAAGGGTGATACCATTGAGCATGTATGCCAAAAAACTCATATACACATATATAATAGTTTCACTTTATGCCCTGGAAATAATTTGAAAATATAGGCCTTTTTCATCAATTGGGGAAGGATAGAATAAAATATAGTGCAAGAATGTATAGGATTAAAATTGCACCACAAGGAATGAAAAAGTTGAGGAACTGAGAGAAATATAGGAAGACTTATATGAACAGTAAAACCATCAGAACCAGAAGGACTACATTAATATCAATGAAGACAAAACCAAAAGATAATGGAACATGCTTCAGATGCAATGATCCATTTTAGGTGCTAGAACCTGAAATGAGAATAAACTTTTTTTTTTCAGATGAAAGTCAGTGAACCAGTGGTGTGAAATGTGACATATCTATCCATCAGTTGCTTTATCAAAATATAGATTGATGTTTTGATGGATGGGGAAGAAAGCAGGTTGGGTGAGGGAATGAAACATTAAATGACTTGCCTAGGCTAACTATTATATCTGAGAGGCAGGTCTTAAATCGAGATTCATGTTTTCTTATGCCACATGGATTCTCATGAATATTTTAAATAGATAAGTGGCACAATAGATAGAGCAGTGGGACTGGATTCTGAAAGAAACCCTGACATATCTTGATTTTTTTTTTTCTTACCTTTATTTTACCCACCTATTTTAGCTTACCTATATCACATAGAACTCCTCCTACTACTGACCTCCTTCACTTAAGTCCCAACTAAAATCCCACCTTTTACAAGAAACCTTCCCTAACCCTTATTCATTCTCGTGCCTTTCTCTGTTCATGATTTCCTTTCTATCCCGGTTATAGCTTACTTTGTATATATTTATTAGTATGTTATCTACCTCTTGAGATTATAAACTCATGCAGGGCAGGGAATGATTTTGTCATCTTATATTCCTAGAGTTTAGCACAGTACCTGGCACATAGAAGGTGCTTAATAAATACTTATTGATTGGACATGATATGGGCATGGGGTAGAGGGAAGGCCAATAAAAACCAGTTGAGACCAATATTAATACCTTGCACAGTGTCTTGCCCATAATAATAAATTAATTTATATTATAGATTATGTATAAATAAATAATATATTTATATAATATAAATAAAATTATATTATATAGAAATAATAAATTATATATATAAAGATTAATAAATAGCAAGTAGGTGGAAAACTAGCCACTTGTGGGCTCCTATGATGATCTCATACTTGCCACAGAGGATCAAAAAACTCAAAGGTGAATTTTTCTGCCTGATAATTTTCTGCTGCACAGTGGTATTGGAATTAGGATGGATCAGAATGGTCCTGTAGAAAAAGCAGGGGCCTAACAGAAAATTCAGAGTTAAGGTTCTGGCTTTCACCCTTGCTGAATGTGTGACTCTTACCAAACTATTTCACACTTCTGACCTCAGTTTCCTAATCTATAAAATGGAGCTATCAGTAGGCTCTTCATAGTTTCATAGAATTGTTAGGAGGAAATTGCTTTGTAAACAGTAAATTGCTAAGTAAACAAGAGCTACTATCATGATCATTTATTTGTGCTTCTCTACTAGTAAGGGATTTTGATCTGTTAAGTGCTTCCAATTAGGTGCGAAGGAATGAGATTGAATGAAGTAAGGCAAAATGATTGACCTTATCCGGCTTGTTGGGACATAGGTTTATCTTTTTTTAATCCAAGAACTGGAGTCATGCAATTATCATTCTTGGTTTTCCATATGTCTCTTACAATGGCTGGGGCTTCTCCACAATAGACTTGCAAATCTCTGAGCAAACATTTATAAATCAGCCCTGGATACACACAAATCCATGGGCACCTGCTAGGAATGGACTTTAATGATAAAAGCATAGCTTTGCCTTTGAGCGGTACACTGGTATTTGGAGTCCTTTAAGTACACACACACACACACACACACACACACACACATCCCCCATTGTAATGTATTTAAACGCCATCTCCTATACTCTCTAGTCTCTCTATCATATTGTCTTTCTGTATATCCTCATTGTATGACCTCTACAGAATGTTAATAATCAATAGATATTAAAAAGAAATTATGCTGGAATGTGTAAAGTGGAAATATAGCTTGCATACGTGTACTGCAGTCACTATGTATCAAAGTTAGTGACAGTTTTCCATTAGACTTTTGGTTTTTCGACTCTTTCTAGGATTGTTATCTGTCTTTCATATGTACGTGTACAAAGAATAGTGAGACCATGGGTGACCTGGAAAGGGGACTAGTTTTGATCAGGGTTTGCAATTAGGGTGCAAGCCTCATTGAGTATCATTTAATATTAATACTTTTGAAATATTAAAATGAAATTGTGTGTGTGAACTATGGTGTCTATACATGCATCACAGTCTGACTATTGGGAGGTGTTGGATGGCTTGAGAATCATTGGACAACTATCTGAAGGCATGGACTTGAGTCCTGCCAATTACCAACAAGACATTTCTCCTTTCTGAACTTCAGTCTCCTCAGCTGGAAAAACAAGGATGATAATACCTGCATTTTGTAAATGTGCCACATGAAAGTAATAACTATTATTGCTGATGGTATCATCTCTCTAGAGCCAGAAAGGATTGTAAGAGCCATCTACTCCAACCATCATACTTAAAATGGAGAAAAATGAGACCCAGAGAAATCCAGCAACTTGTCCAATATTCCACTACTAGTAAATGGTAGATCTGGAATTCCAACTTAGGTACCTCTTCAGGTACCAGCATTCTTTGGATTACATCATCCTTGATTCATTTGCTAATTCAATGATAATTTTTATTCCAACTATTTCCCTCTATTTTAATTTAGCTAAGTCAATCAATCAATCAATCAATCAGAACTTAAGTGCCTTCTCCATACCTTTACTATACAAAGCACTGGAGATACAATGAAAAAAATGAAACAGTCTCTCTTTTCTATTGGGGAGATGATGTACAAACATGAAAAAGTCTATGCAAAATAAATATATCAGGCAATTTTGGGAGGGAGGGAAGTAGGAATTGGAGATGGGGATCAGGAAAGGTGCTGGGTTGGAGAAGATGCTCCGAGCTGAGTTTTAAAGAGAATAAGGCATTTTAAAAACTGTGTGTGAGTGTGTGTGTGTGTGTGTGTGTGTGTGTGTGTGTGTGTATGCGCGTGCGCTGGGGAAGAGGGGCACAGTGAGAAGGATGTGTATTCCAAGAATGAGGAGCAGTCAGTGCAAAGACGTGGAGGTGAAAATGTGAGGAGTGGCAAGAAGGTCAATTTGGCTGGACGGGAAAGGGCATAAATATAAAGGAAGGCTAGAAAGGTAGGATGGGATCAGGTCATTTTGAAAGGCTTTAAATGGTAAGGAGCAGAGTTTATATTTGCTCCTAGAGTTAAGAGGGGGTCTGGCAGAATTTATAGAGCAGGGGATTGACATAAATTTTAGGAAAATCACTATGGCAGCTATGTGGAATTGACATAACTCGATTTATTAGAAATCTTAAATCCCTCCTTTTATTCTCTTAGCTTTCTGCCATTTTATGTCAGGCACTATGCAAGATATATCAAATTGTGATCAAGAGAACATTGATTTTAATCGCCATAAAATGCAAGCTCTTTGAGTTCAGTGACTTTGTTTTGAGTTTTGTTTATATCTCTCTAGTACCTGGCACAGGCTCTTATTAAATGCTTGTAAGCAACAAGATGACATAATGGATAGAACACTACATGTAGAATGAGATGACTCAAGTTTAAATCTAACCTCAGATTAGCTGAATGACAAGATCCTGGACAAGATACTTTCTCTTATAGTTCTCCTTTCTGTAAAAATGGGCATATAATAAATAACACTTTACCTCCCAGGGTTAATGTGAGGATCAAATGAAATAATATTTGTAAAGTGCTTAGCACAGTGTCTGGTGAGAAAATAAGTGCTTGGGTTTTTTAAACTTTATTGGAAATTATGTAGGTTGTTCTATGATCTAGACTCGGTATTTCAACAAACTCATCAAAAACTTGAAAGACAATTTTTCTTTCTTTCAAATTGGCCTCCTAGATCAAAAGTCATCAGTTATTCTGTCTACTTATCTAAATTTCAAAATTGAAATCTCAGTATGGCAATATTGCCATGGTGCAATGGTGGCTCTCTAGGTCCAGGAAATCTGAGATGGTCCCATGCAAATTTTCCATGGGTGGTGACCTATGCGTAATGAAATATTCAGGGCTTCCATTTGTCCTGGGAATAGCATAGACACCTGTCTCTGTAGTATTATGGAGGCACCACAATGGATGTTCTATTTTGAGTGAGATGACTATTTTCAAATGCTCATGCTGGTGACATGTGGAAAGAAGGGTTGAGGGAAAAAGGATGTGGAATCTATCCATTGCCTTCCTTTAAGTTCCAATTAAAATCCCAACTTTTACAGGAAACCTTTCTCAACCTCTCTTAATTCTAGTGCCTAGAATCCTGAGCATCTGGTAGCAAGAGAGGATAGGACTGGAATCAGAAGACCTGAATTCAATTCTGACCTCACACAGTTACTAGCTGTGCAACCCTAACCAAGTCACTTAAACTATTTGCCTCAATTTCCTCAACTGTAAAAGTGAATAATATAGCATGTTCCTCAAAGGATTGCTCTGAGGATCAAATGAGGTAATATTTGTAAAGTACTTAGTCCAGAGCCTGGCACATAGTAAGTGCTATATAAATCAATGCTTGTTCTTTTCTTTTCCACAGTATCTTGTCTCTTAATTTTTTTATATTTCCTGTACATAGTTTGTTTTGCTTGTTCATTTGCTCATTGTATCCCGTTAGACTGTGAGTTCCTCTAGGGTAAGAACTGTCTTGTGCCTCTTTTTGCATCCTCAGTTGCATTGTAAAGTGCCTGGCATAGAAAGTACTTAGTAAGTATTTATTTACTTAGTATGACTTAATAAATATGTATTGACTGACTTATGGAGTCAAAATCCTTATTCTTAATTTTGCCCAAATATGTAAACTGAAGAGTACCATATTATATGGGAACCTCCCCACCGCCAACTAAAACTTGGAACTACAGGACCTGAGTTTGAATCCCATCTCTAGCATTTACTTTGTGACCTTAGTTAAATCACATATATTTTCTGGGCCTTGGTTTCTTCAATTGTAAAATGAAGTTCTAGTTCTAAATCTACTGTCCCACAGTCTTATACAGAAGAGAAAGACCAGTCTAAAAGTCAGGAGGAACTGGATTTAAAACCTGCCTTTGAATGGATTCCAGCCTGTGTGATATGAGTAAATCACAAATCATCTTAAGTTTTCTATGTAACTCTCTAATCTATTAGTTATAACTGAATCATCATTAATGGACAGATTTTCATACCTGAACTCCCTACACCTAAGAAATCACAGATTCTGTCACTAATACAGTTGCTTCAAGTTAATTAATATGGAGCCCACTTCATTTTATATCATTCCAATGCCTTAGAATCCTTAAGTGTATCATTTTCCAAGATTTCAGCTTCAGTTTTCCCATCTGTAAAATGAGGAAGTTGAGCTAGATAATCTCTACATTTCCTTTTCAAGCCTGATCCCAACAATCCCATGACTCTATGATCTCACTATTCCTCCAACTATTTTGTCTTCTATGTGCATAGACTTGGTTCCCCTATTAGAATTGGACTTTATTGAGGGCAGGGACACCATAATTGAAACTTCCTTTATATTCCCAGGACTTAGTACAGTGCCTGGCACATAAGTGCCTAATAAATTTTTTTTTGGACAAATTGGCCTCCTAGATCAAAATTCATCAGTTATTCTGTCTACTTATCTAACAGCATTCAGTCTACCAGACCAGCCTTAAGTGTGAGCTACCCCATGGAGATTACCTTATTACAAAGCTGTGAGTGTCTATCTCCCGTCCACAGCCACTGTTCAACAGGATCCCAGAGTTTCCCACAATGGCACAGGTCCTGAAATGTTTGTTCTTCAGGGGAGAAGTTCTGGGCAGGAGTTCATATAGGTTTTGTGACACATTCATGGTGCTAGCTCGATCAAAGATATAGTGGATGATGTCTCCAGGTTTCAGGGTCCCCTTGAGAACTGATATGTCTTTTTCGGCATCTAGGAACTTCAAGATTTGCTTCCTGAAAAAACAAAGCCACATATGTGACAGAAAAGGATCTCCTCCCTTCATCGCTTCTCCCTAATGTAGCCATCTCTTGCCAACTGTTCTCTTAGTGCTGCATTTTTCCTTCTCCCTCTCCTTTCCCCCAATTTTGAACCTTCCCCTTCTCTATCTGATAATCAGCTACTCTTTAGCAAAAAAGGTAGACAGCTGGATGCTAACCCCCTGAAGGTAATCTTGGCTAATGGGTTTGGGGTAGAGGTTGGCAACCTATGCCAGGTGTGCTAAAGATGACCCAAGGACCAATTTTCTTTGACAGGTGGGCTGTCTGCCACAGCTAGGGCTTTCCTCTGACACCCATGGCAGATGTGAGAGTTGGTGACGCCCATTTCCTTCTGCAAAATGGAAAGGAAGTCGCCAAGTCAGAGTGCCCCTCTAGCACCCTACAATTGAATAGGTTGGAACCTTGGCACACTACTCTTAAAAAAAGATGGCAGATCCTTGGGTTATCCTATAGGGGGCATCTTTGACATGGATTGACACTGAGTAGGGTCTTGACTAAGAAGTCAGAGTTCAATTCTTCCTTGCCTTCTAATTAACATGCATCTTTTATTTTATCCCAGTTCCTTTTCTAGTAAATTGGAAAAGAACATTGATTGGACAGCTTTTTCTCTAGGTTGGGGAGGAAACAATGTGTTGCAAACTCTTGTATCTATCTCAGATGGCAGCTGATCAGCTTGTTAAATGGCCTGTGGAGGCATCTTGTACTTTTTGAAAATTTCAAGGATTTGCCACAAAGGAAACTCTTCAGTTAGCTTCCAGAGGTTGCTCAATGCATCTCTCTATTCTACAATATTTCAGCAGCAATTACAAATAAATATATTTTGATTCATGGTCAAGAGGTGCTAAGCATTGTTTTTTATTGTTCAGAATAATTCTCTGACTTTTTTTTCTAGTCTTCTATAAAACAAAAGCTGGATTAGAAGATTTCTAGGTCTCTTCCAGATCTAAAGTCCACGAGGTTCAACATACAAGACAATGACTAACTAGCTTTAGGATTGTCTTCCATTCTATTCCATTAAAAACCATTTTTAAGACATCTACTATGTACAAGATAATGTGGTAGATGCTGGGTATAGAAAGGAAGAATGAAAAATGGTGCTTGCTCTCAAGATTATATTTACTTGGGGGAATACAAGTGTAAGATGATTTGAGGATGGATAAAACAATATTAATTAGGAGGATGAAGGCAGGCTTTCTGTAGGAGGTGGCACCCAAGTTGAATCTTGAAGGAAGATTAGAATTCTAAGTATAGGTGAGGAAAGAAAGCATTCTATGTATAGAGGATATGTTGTGCATTTGGGAGTGAAAGAGAACATGGTAAATTCGGAAACAGAAAATAGTTCAGTCTGACTAGAAAGTCATATGCCTCTTAGCTTTTGGGAAAAGGTAAAACCTTTACTTGGTTGGTGTTTCTTTGGATAGTGAAGTCATATTTTTAAGATTTAACCTTGAAGGATCCCTCAATGACATCTTTATAATAAGAGTATGAACAGAGAGGAATTTTTTTGTATTAGAGATGGCTATATAAAATGGCCTAAGTGCAGATAGGAACATATAAGTGACACAGTAAACAGGCCAGTGTCAGGAAGACCTGAGCTCAAATCTTGTCTTAGACACTTCCTAGCTGTACAAATTAGGTTGCCTCTGTTTTCTCATATGTAAAATGGGAATAATAATAGCACTTATCTCCTGGGGTGGTTGTGAGGATCAAATGAAATAATGTTTTTAAAGCTTACTTAGCAAAGGGCCTGGAACATAATAAGTAGCATATAAATGTTAGCTATGGTTAAGTTAACTCAGGAAAGCTGAGTGCCTTAGAAACAAATGAAATAAGGAAAAAAAAAACTCCAAAGAGATTTTGTTATAATAAGATCTTTAAGCACCTTGTAGATATCATCAGCCAAATTTTTTACTTCATTTAAAATTTTTTAACTTTAATTTTTACTTTGATTTTTTACTTTAGTTTAATTTTTAATTTTTACTTTAACTTTTACTTTTTTAAGATTCACTGAATTTATTTGTGATAGTCCTTCCTCTACTAATTAAAACTACATTCCCTTTGTGCCTTACTACAAGAATTCATGAATTGCTATAGTTGAGAAAATTCATCACCTGGTGGCTAACCTTCTGGTGATGAGCCTTTCCAAATTTAGCTGGCTTGATTTTTAGATGACAGATGTACATTCTATCACTGGACCCAAGCTCGATGCCTTGCCAAATTGGTAGGATCTGCCAGAATTCATGTGTTGCTGCCATGGTCCTTGAAAAACTAGGATCACCTCCATGCCCCAAGGAAGCATCAAAGCTGGGACTGAAGAAAGCAGCAGCAGTTGGGCAGGAGATAGAGGACTTGGGTCAAAGTCTTGCCTCTGCAACTTACCATTTTTGTGACTTTGGGAAAGCCACTTAACCTCTCTGCGACTCAGTTTTCTCATCTATAAAATTAAAGAGTTTGGCTAAATGGCCTGTGAGGTCCCTTCCAATTCTATATCTGTGATCCTATGATTTCTGTTGTGCAGAATGGGATAAATGATGCCCATGAGGAATAAAACATGCATTCTGGATTCTTGAAGGAGGGGCTAATGGGAGTCCTGATATTTAATAGGGCAGGAGAAGCCTGGAGGGAATACTGTCCCCTCTCCTCTTTCTTTGATTCTATTTCTTAATTAATGAAGTAGAGCTTTCTCTAACACAGTGAGAAATTTTGCACTTAATAATTTGTACTGGATGGAAAATGGAAGCATTGTTGTTATTTACTGGGGCTTACCAAGGATTATGTAACCCAACTAAATCATTAATTTGTTTGGGAAATTGCTAAGAACCTTCCAATTACCAACTCCAAAGTATTTAAAAACAAAGAGAACCCCCAGAAAACCCACAAAGACTTTCATGAGTGAATTAATTTCTAATTAATTACTAGAAATTATTATCAATTATTAAATATTATTTTAAATGACTTGAAGAATCTTTTCTTATGAATCATTTCAATGACTAATTGCCTGTATTTGAAAGAATTTGTCTCTCCTCTTGAGTGAAGGTAAATGGTTCATACTATGGGATCCACTGGGCTTATACTCAAGAGCCCCAAGTTGGGAAAGACCAAATTCTTTGACAACTAATTCATCATGATTCCCTAGGGTATGACTCCCTTCCCAGTCACACAATCCAATCTCGGGCATAAGCGGGAGCACCTCCTCTGATTTGTGCTTTTAATGAAGTGATCAGATTTCTTTGGCAGTTGATAAAGGGGAATAAGCTAGAGGGAGGAAACCCAGATGAGACTGAGCTGGCAAGAGGAGGTACAATTTTACTCACAGTTGGTCTTAATGACAACACAGAGCCTCTTATTAAAGGGATCAGTAATGTGGGCCTGCAGCTGTCAGGAAGCCATAGCAGACAAGTGCAGAACCAGGGACCTTGCAGGAAGAAATGTTGAAAAGGAAAGTAGGTAGTAGAGAAAGAAATCTACTTCAGATGATTTTTTTTGGCTGCTCATTTCTGCTTCTGCTTCCATTCTACATATATCCTCTGGAGATCATATATTTCTAGAATTTGCTCTTCTCCTTCTTTCCTAGAGCTTTTTGTCTTGGAAACTAGAAACCTAAGGCTTGAATGGAAAGTCTGCTACTTTTTCCATGTACCTTGCTACAATCTCATTTTCAATTTCAACTGTAGTTCAATGGCCATACCCCAGGGTACTTGCTAGACAAAATTGTGGTCTGGGTAAAGTTTCTTATAGTGTCCCTAGACTCTGTGTTTTCTACTTTCCATAGTGCCAATTCAATTAAATAAATGATTAAATAGATATTTCATGCAAGGTGCCACGCTAGGTATTGGGAAAAATGAAGGTAGATAGGACATTGACCCAACTCTCAAAGGGCTTATAACTGAATAATGCTAAGCCTGATCTCATGTCCTCATATTCTTCTCCTTTCTCCTTCTGCAAACCTGTAATTAGTTTCTTTATTCTTATAAACAAATAAATGACTGCTAAAGACATAAAGCTTCTCTCTAAAGGGAATATGTATCATAACAGTGGACAAAGTTTTGGAGGATAATAATAATAGGTAACATTTATATAATACTTTATTTTTTTATAACTCATTTTGTCCTCTCAACAACACTCAAAGTGAGGTGCTATTATTATTCCCATTTTTCATATAAGGCAGTTTTAAAGGGACTTATCCAGGGTCACCCAGACGGCATCTTGAGACCCCATCTGAACTCAAATCTTCCTGACTCCAAAGCCAGCACTCTATCTGCTGGTTTTACCTACCTACACAAGAGTGGGATTTCAGGGAATAGTCAGTAGGAGAGGAGGGATTTGGGGAGGGCCTGTGATTCTCACTAAGAACGTAGGGGCAGGTACAAGTTCTGTCCAATGATCCTGGAGGCAATTCCTACTTCAACTGTGGGTAAAGATGGATAGATTGAGAGTACTTTAGTGATGGACTTGGATGAGTTTAAGATGGAGATTTTCTCTGGCCAGTCTTTATAAAGGCATTTGCATTTAAACCAACAGCAGACTTTCTACAGTTGCAAATCACACCCCATACCCAAATCTGGTGAATCTCTTTGGCTTCTCAAAAACTATGAAAACATTATACACCAGAATTCAGCACAATGGCCATATGAATACATTCTGTGTAATCCGAGTTGCAGCATTCCCTCGAGCGGTCTAACTTGGAGGTCCTTCCTAACTGATGCTCTGGGAGGGCAACATCCCAAGCTAGTGGACACCCTTTCTCTTCCCTCCACCCAGGTTGTTCCCCATGGCTCACTTTGGATCCCTGAACTCCTCTCACAGACCATTTTCGTCCGGGTGTCATGCACCTGCTGGGCCACTAGGCTATTCTGAGATTTGTATTTCTGACTGATCGCTTACAGATGAAACCTGCCTCGGCAGGAGGTAAACATTTTATTTCTATCTTGACTTTTTTCGATGATAAAGAGAGGCAATTTGCCAGCTTGTGCTGAAGAGGGCCAAATCTGTCTTTTGTCCTATAGGTAATTACCAATACCTGATCTTCAAAGACAGGGTCTGGTTGTGTCTCCATGTGGATGGGGCTGGTTTAATGTTGTGCTTTGCACTTTCATTACTTCTGTCAACAACAGCTGGAGATGAAGAGCCATTTATTACAACTTCGACTCTGGGAGAGAAAAAAAACACAACACAAACCAGAAAAAGAGATACAGGATTTGTTAGTGTACCGATGGCATCTCTAATAGTTTTGTTTTTGCTCTAGCATGAATGTAAACTCTAGAAAAGCAAAATTGCAGTGATTACCTAGAGGGGTGGAAGCCTATGGATCTTTTACGATGTACCCTTTTCTCTCCCTTGCCCCTATTCTCTCTGGCTTTCTCTCACGCACAAACCCAGCTTTACCTTGGTAAAGCTGCCTTATCCAATGGTGGGCAGTATGTTGTCCACAGAGAGGTGCCCCTCACCCACTTAGCAGTCACTTGTGGTGCTAGGTGCTTTTGTGGTTCAAATTCAAGGAAGAAAAATATATAAGCTAATTTTTAATAAAGTGTAGTGCCATATATCTAGAGTTGGAAGAAACCTTAGAGGTCATTGAATCCAATCCCTCATTTTACGGAGGAAAAAATTGTGGCAAAATCTTATATTTGAATCCAGTTCTTCTCCAAGTCTAACATTCTTTCTTACCAACCATGCTGATTCCCTTCTAGATAGGGTGGTCTAAATAAAAAATAAAACCAAAAACAAATGACAATCAAAATGTGCGCCAAAGCTTCACTTGCTTTGGAATGATAGCCAAAGGTAATAGATTTCAGGCCTTGGAGCAACAGTGGGTCAATTGTTTCCACAAGGTGATACATGGTTATGTGTACAATAAGTGCTTCTTTTTTTCCCTTTCTTCCAGAAACATCAGGTATTACTGTTCTCTCTTAACTTCATAGGCTTGTGATCTATGCCAGTGGGTTTCTGAGAAACTAGGTTATAGTTATATTTATATAAAGGATATAATATTCAACCTAGATATTGCTGGATACACACAGAGAGCATCTGGGTCACAGGAGGAGAGAACTATTCCTTTATCTGGGTTGAGAAGGATAGACAGAATTTTAAACAGATTTGAGAAGCCAAATTCTTGTCCTTTCAAAAGTCCAAATCAAAGAACAGTTTGCTCTGAGGCTTCAAGCCAAGTTCAAAAATGTGAAATTCTTTTCTTTCTTTTTCTTTTCTTTTTTCTTTCTTTCTTTTTTTTTTTTTTTTTACAAGGTTTAAACTCTGTTCTTTTCCTTGACTTTCTACAGATGAGCTGAGTAGAAATTCACTTTTGTGTCTTTAAAGGTTATCAGCTTTTACTTCTTCCCTCCTCAATGGCCTCAGCTTCTTGTCTTGACTTCATATCATGTAGCTCTTTTAAAAGTGATATGGAGAGTGGGGCTTAGAATTTGGAACTCCCCTTTTGGAAGCTTCCTGGGAGGGCTACAGGAGTACCCCACTTGTGCTATTGATGGAAGCATCCATGAGAACTGGGCAGGACCCCATTACTTGGCAGTAGGCCCAGGTTACCAGCATTACTATGAGACCATAGGTCTAATGCCCATATTTCACAGCAGCTTACATCAAGAGGCATAAAAGATGGCAGCATTTCAATATTTTATCATGATAAGCCAGACTTCCAGAGAGAGAACGGTATCAGAATTCAAGTGAATAGCCCAAATGCCTTTATGCCTTAGAAAATGCCTCACATGCACAGAGGATTTTTTGAGTTGTCTAGCCAGGAAGGATACCTATGCCCCATTTTATTGAGGAAACAACAGAAATAGACATTTTTTTTGGCTACTATTTGGTTTGATGGGTAGATAAATTTGGGTAGTGCTAGTTAGAAATGGGTACTGTGGCATGTAAGAGATCTTAAGGCATCAGTTCTTAACACAAGGTACATAGAACATTCCTCCCTCCCAGGTAGATAGATTTTTTAGGGGATCTGTGATCCTAAATGGGGAAAATTATGTCTTTATTTCAATATAATTGTATTTCCTACATGTTTTATTTTATATATTAAAAAAAATTCTGCGAATGAGTCTGTTGGCTTCTCTATACTGCCAAAGAGGACTATGATACAAAAAAGTCAAGAACCCTGATGAAGGGGATCTTCTTTAGAATGGAAGTATTTCTGCGGCTGTTTCCTTGCAGCAGGACATTTATTAGAACCCAAGTCTATGGCTCCAAATTTGGTTGCTATGTTACCATGGGACAATGACCTTGCTGTAAGAGAGAAGTAATAAGAATCTTTTAAAAAGTCAGCCTATGGCAACCTTTGTTAGAATGGCTATTAAAATCCCACCTATATTTGGTTTGCTGGTGATTGAATGCCATTGGATTTCTATGTAGCCAACTGAGATTCTCCAGGAAAGATGGCATTTTCCTCACTTTTGGGGAAATGAAATTCTGGAGAGAGGAATTTTGGCCCCAAGATGTATCATTTGGTACTTAATTTGTTTCTATCTCCACCTCATCTTTCTTAAATATGAAGTAAATCTATCCATTGGCAAAGACAAGCTTAGTTGTCAATATCAATGAATTGGGTAATTATAAGATTAATTTTTGCCTTTACATTCCCAGTATCTAAAACAGTGCATATCTCACAGTGGTACTTAATAAATGATAACTGAGTGATTGAACGAAAGCAGCTCAACAGTTTAATGCTGACATTATATAGATGTTAAGTTGTTCTATAGGGAATTGAAATCTCTTGGGAAGGAAGTTCCTCAGGCCTGAATTTTGTCCAGAGTTATAATATGTAATAATATGCACTGTTTTGGATGCTGGAGATGTAAAGGCAAAAATTAATAAGTAAAGTAATCCTTGATCTCAGGGAATTTTTGGTTGTTAATAATTTTAGGAAATTACACAAGAAGTTTATTACAGGAATTAATCATGTAGATACATTAGGTCTTGTATATATATACAAGAAAGTTTAGAAACCTGGTTTGTTAGAATTATTAGCAAGGTAAAGGCCATTTTGTGATCATTATTTGGATAATCTCAATTCTATGAAGCAAACTTTTCAAATTTCTGAGCTTATCCAATAACCTCAGACACCAAAAGCTTTAGGAGGGGCTCTTTTCTCTCTCTCCCTATATCTGCTTTGGTCAAGGTCATTGAAACAAAATAACTTTCCTTGGAACTTTGATATGACAAAAACAAATCAGAAACAATGACAACTTTAAGGTTGTAAAATGGGATTTTTTTTTAAAGGAAAGTATCAGTAAATCTTAGGTGGCTCTAAGAGATGCTGCAGGAGAAAATTCTTTGCTAGAAATCTCCCACATTTCTCAGGATTAGACCACATGCAGCTCATAACATAGTCAAATATTCTACTATGATCAAGTGAGAAAAAGCCCTTTTGAAATATTGAATACATATTAAACAGTCAATGTTCCTTCAGACTAATTGCTTTCTGTATACCCAAACAATTTAAGTAGTTTTCAGCTAATATCTTGAATTCTTTGCTTGAATGCCTCACCAGAGTGATTGTTCCCCCCAATAAATTGTTGATTTTTGATGGAGTTTATATTGTGACTTTTACTAGAATCTTGCAGAATTGAAGTTTCATAGTGAATATGCAAATTTGAGTTTTATCCATGATATCCAAAGCTGTCTAATATGATTCTGATTTTTATCTCAATGCAACTGCTGTCTCCCCATATTTCCCATCTTTGGAATTTGCAGACCTTGGGTCATTTGTAAGTGTTCTTACATTGACAGTTCTCCCCTCCCCCCAACCCCCAAAAAAGTGATTAGGGAAATGGAAAGCAGAAATGAAACAAAACAGATCTGTTCACTAAGTAAGAAGGGCACCAGCCAGCAAAGAAGAGAAGCAGATTAATAGCTGCCTTACAGCAAAAACAAATGAACACAAAATCTAATTTACAAACCTATTAGATTTGCTATGTAAGCTGTTCACAGCTGATCTGATTGTACCTCTGCCTCCAGAATTCCTGCAAGACAAAGGAAATGCATTATTTATAAACCCAGTTCCTCTTTGCAAAGCTTTGTTCAATAGTCAAGAGATCCCCCAGTCTGGAGAGCTGTTCACGGAGGAAGCAGCTCTCATTCTTGCCACTTGCCAAAAGGGTCGATCTTTGGGAGTCATTTTTCATGATGGTAAGTCAGAATGAGTTAAGAGTAAGATATATCCTTTTTGTTCTTTCCGAAGGGTCCCATTATCAGGAAACTTTACTTAGCCTCAACCTTAAGGTGTGGAGTAAGCACACCTGTGATTAGCCATACCTCATTAACACCACCAGACAACACTGTTATTGTGCCCTCTCCGCACTTTGTACTTAATTTCCTTCTATATTAATTTAGACCTGTTTATATGTTGTTCCGTTACTCTCTTTAAGCCATTTTAAAGTGTGCATCTAATCATTCTATAAATTCCAGACACCCCTTCTTCTTTTTCTTTTGTATTCTCCATAACAGCACCTAGTATCAAGGGAGATAATGGATCTGAAAGCACCTTAAAACGTGTGAAATGTCAAACATAAGGTCTTATTGTTATTTGTGGAAGCAGCAAAATTCATGAGTTGTAATGATAAAATAATTCATTGCTTAGTGACCTGACTTCTTCCGATGAACTATTCCATACTTAGCCTGGGTGGTCCTTGACAGCTGATATAGTCTACAACCATTACTGGACTTCTGTGAAGATTTTCCAACTTGATAAAACCTTGTGCTCCACTGGCACAGCCTTGGAGTATTCACCATGCCACATGAGGCAGGAGAGCAGGAGGTAAGAATAATGCAATAAATAGTATTGGGGTCAAGGGTGGGTTTTTTATTTGTGGTCAAGACTTATGATTTCATCAATATAGGGAATTCTCATTAGGATATAAACTGATACCTATACAATTTATAAGCTTAGAGATCTGCCTGGGGCACAGATAGGTTAATTACTTGCCCTTGGTCATGGTACTACAAAATATTTGAGATAGGACTGGTCTTCCTGGTTCCAACACTAGGTCTCTACCATCCTGCCTTTTGGCTTTTATTTAATGGCCAATAAATGAAAATTAATTGACAATTAAAAACCATCTCCTTATATGCTAAGTCTATAAGTAAATGACCACAAAGAGAGCAATCATATTGTAGCTGATATGTTGGATACTTTCAGAGGCCCCAAAGTGCCATGGAAAAAAGGGCTAATTTTGGAGTCAGAGAATTGGGCCTTAGAACAGAGAGAGGACTTGTTTAGGCTTTAGTTTCTTCATTTAGAAACTGAGGACTTTGGACTAGATAAGTCTCTCTTATGATCTCTTCCAGCTCTTAATTTATGATAACCTCACTCAATATCTCCATCTCTTTCTCTGGACTTTTCTCTGTGAGCTGCCTTGATACTCTGAAGAAACCTCTACTCTGAAACATTTCTTTCTAAATTGACATGTTCCTTCCAGACACCACTATTTTAAATAGAGTTTTAGCTCTGTTTCACCTAACATGCCTAAAACTTCTCTCTGGATTCATTCTTCTCTTCTACTGTCTTGCACACATTGTACTGTCTTCCCCCATTGGAAGGTTAAGTCCTTGAGGGTAGGTATTGTTTGCTTTTATTATTAAACACTTACTAGTATGCTCATAGGTGAGGGGGATACAATATCTCCCTCTTCTTTTCCCCACCTCCCTCCTTCCTGTCTCTTCTCTGCCTCCCCCCTCCTTTCTCTCCCCTCTTCTCCTCCCTTCCTTCCTCCCCCCATCTCCTTCTCCCTCTCCCCCAATATCATTCATTTTGTAATTTCATTTATTTAGAACTTTAGAAACATCAAATAAAATGAGCATTTCCATAGTCCTAGTAAAAGAGGAAACAAAGATTGTATATGACACTATAGATCTCTATTACATACAGCTTATTTTTCTTTATACAATCATATACATTTAGGATGTAACCTTCAAAGTTGTCCTGTTTATCAAGATTCTTTCTGGTCTTTTTCTGTGAATTAAAGAAAATTTGCTTCTATGATCCTTCTTCCTTTCTTTTTTCTTCATTTTATAAATTCGTTCTTGAAAAGTTGACTATAAATTAATTTTGCAAATGAAATGACATTTTTCTTCATTATCTCTGTGACATTACTTATCATAGGATTGTCAGTTTCGGGCCAAAAGATTCCTTAGAGTTCCTCTAATCCAATCCTTTCATTTTATAGATGATGAAATTGAGTTTCAGAAATGTTAAGTAATTTGCCTAAACTAAAAAGTATTAATGACAGAATCTGAATTCAGGTCTTCCAGGTTCAAAGTTCAACACACTATGTCATACTGGAAGTATTCCTTCCAATGGTATAGATTACAACTCATCCATGACTATCTATCCTGTGTAGTTCTCCTCCATACTTTTCTATCAGTACTCTACCCAAGTTTGGATTGACTTACATAATTTCAGAAATATTTCAGCTTTATATCTAATTGATCCTTAGTTGGCAATTATACCTAACACAGAGAATCACTGAAAGTGAGATTGGGAAGGATCTCAGAAATTTAACAAACTTGAAGGATGAATTCATTTGAAGGGTGAATCCCAATGATGAGAACCTAATGAATGGTCATTCAGTTTATACTTGAAATACTCCATTGTTAGGGAATTTACTAACTTATGAAGCAATCTAACTCTCTTTAGGTCATTTTTATTTTTGATTCTTTTTCTTTCATTTAGCTAGAAAATAACTCCCTTTTATTCATTGATAATCTTTAAATCTAAGGAAAATAAGAGCCATTCCTTATTCACATAGTTATTCTTCAAATATTTGATGATGACTATCGTATTTCTCTTGTTCCCCTCTTCCCTAGGTTAAACATTCCCATTTCCTTCAACTAATTCTTCTACTACATGTGTTGTAGTCCAAAAAATCTCCACTTTTTTCAGGTCTTGCTTTTTTCAAATAGCCTGTCATTTCTGTAGCTACCTACATCTTTTTCTTTCTTCTTAAAAAAATTTTTTTTTTGTCTAGTACCCATGGTTGTATTCTGCCAGGAATCTCCAATATTAAAAATTTATATTTGCCATGGAATCTGGTTCATTAGTGCTCCCCCACTGTAATATCAAAGGTAAAAGATCAATTGGACAAACCTGAGAAAGGCCCTTTTCCTCCTTCTTAAAACATCTTTCCCTCTTCTAATAAGATGAACTTTTTATTGTCTGGAATAACCCAGGTGCATCAAGTTAGGAAGACTGGCAAGAACCATAAACTGGTTGATAGATACTATATATGTATGATCATCTATTCTCTTCCTCTTCTTTCTATAGCCTCCTTTTACCTAAGACCCAAGTGCTTACATCAAGTAAATCAGAGATGGATCTTTCCCCCTTGGAGATGCAATTGTATGCCCTTATCTTCGGTAATTGTAACTCTGAGAGAATCCTTCCTCTACCCCACAAACCTCCTTCCTCCAAAAATGTCACAAGAGAAGAACCTTCCCTTATTCAAAGTAAAATGTGTCTATACAAAGGCCTTTAGTACCTTTGAGTGGATCCCTGTGGTGAACTTTTAGAAGGACAAGAAATACTCTGGATGGGTAGACAAGGATGGGTTGTGATTTGCATGGCTGGAGGGAACTCCCAAATCTAGAATATCACAAAACCATTCATCAATATGAATATTTAAAGAAATGAAAGACTTGTAAAATTCAACTACAATTTTGAAATCCACAATTCACTTTATTTTAGTGAGAGCTATAATAAATAGAAATACTTTTTTAAAAAAAGTCTTGGCAGCAGAGGACTAAACAGAAATGCAGTCAATTAATTTCATTAACTGTTCTTTTACCCTCTTCCTTAACTTGCCATCTTTAGACATTGATAACTAGCAGTCTTTAATCATGGTTTTCATCATTTGAGTCACATTTTATTTATAAATGATTACTTATAGCATATTTTAGGATAATTTTAGTATTTACTACACTTGTGATAAAACATTATTTCTTTTGAAGATATGCTGATTTTTGTTTTTTCATTTTCAACCTTAATATCTCCATTTTCTCAATTAGTCACAGCTGACTTTTCATCCTAGGTCAGTTTCTACCTACCATTCAGTCAGTGCATGCACAGGCACTCTAAACTTATTTTAATATTGTTTTAAACAAAGTGTAAATGAGAGAGTAAATCTTCTGCAAAATCATTTTATGATTATGGGGTGTATTCTATGTAATCGAAACCCAAGCATAAAAGATTTGAGAGTTATTTGATGTTTAAAGTTCTCTGAACTACTATCTGCTTCATTAAGGTGGATAATCAAGAGCTGAGTGTGTATTTTTCAGAGTATAAGCCCATATAGATGAATCCAAGGGATTAGTCTCTATGGAGTTTTTTTTTTTTTTTTTAATTAGCAGCATCCCAGTTCTACCATGTAACTGGCTTGGTTTAATACAGTTTCTCAAATTTAAGAAAAAAAATCAAACCATAGACTTCAGCTTTCTCATCTAAGGAGATTGGATTAGATGTGCAAGGTCCTGTATAACTCTTACATTCTTGTATCATGAATAGTGATATACAAACAAAAAATAAGGATAGTATAAAGTATGTATAAGAAAGGTGTAAAACAAAGTACTCAGTAATACAAAGAGGAAAAAAATTCATTATTGACAAAAGAACTCAAAGAGGACTTCTTTGAGGAGGGATTTATTGATTGATTTATTCATTCATTCATTCTTTTTTTTTTTTTTTTTTTTTTGCTGAGACAATTGGGGTTAAGTGACTTGCCCAGAGTCACACAGGTAGAAAGTATTACCTGTCTGGGGTCAGATTAGAACGAAAGTCCTCCTGACTTCAGGGCTGATGCTCTACCCACTGTGCCACCTAGGTGCCCCTGAGGAGGGATTTTCTTCACAAAATCACAAAATTTTGTGAAGAATGCATAGGAGTTCAATTGTAGGAGGTAGAGAAGAGGAAAGAGCGCATTAAGCAAAGATAGCCAATTATAGGATTGAATGCAAAGGATGGCCAGTAATCCTCTATGGCATGGGAACACAGACTACATGAAGAGAAGTAGAATCAGTACTTTCTTAGTACTCAGTATCCCTACTTTTACTTCCTTTCCTTTCCTTTCTAATTTTAATCCTATCATTAGTCAATCCAATTTTCCACAGTCCTTTATTCTTGAATTTTTTGCTCTCTTATTCTATTGATGTTCATCTCTTGTCAAACCTTGGGCTGAGAAGCTATGATTCAGGGGCAAATTTATGAAGATTACTAAATGTTAGGTGAAAGAGACTAGAATAGGCAAAAGTAAACCACTGAAGAGAATCAAGTAATGGTGTGATTAGATCCATAGGAAAGAGAAGTCTGGTAGTAGCAGGAAGTGAGAACTGAAGGGGGAAAGTAGTGGAGGGAGAAAGGCCTGGTAGGAGGCTAATATAATGTCCCAGGCAGATGAGAATGAGGATCTGTTCATGATTGTGGCAGGTGCTATATTGTGGGTAGAGTTGGCAAAATTTAGGATTGGATTTGAGAGATCAAGAAAAAGACAGAATCAAAAATAATATCTAGGTTTCAAGAACCAGAGACTAATGTATAGAGTGAAATTAGAAGAAAAGATTCTGAAGGACAGATAATTTACAGTATGGGATCCTCCAAATTTTTAAATGGTTCCTAGTGATCAAATGAAAATACAGTCCACACAGTCTGAATTCACCCTACCTTTTCAGTCTGAATACATACTGCCCACTCTTTCCCCATGATCCAAAGAATCTGAACCACTCATCTACTTCCCCTCCTCTGTACTTTCCTTCATGTTCTCTATGCCAGAAAGTGCCTTCCCTCTATTCATTTCAATTCATTTTAGTTTAGTTCAAGTCAACAAACTTTTATTAAGTACCTACTATTTTGTAGAATACTGCTGGCTACTGAAGATAAGTACAAAGTTCTTGCCTTCAGGGAGCTTATAGTATAGTATAGCAGAAGTCTCATACTTCTTTTAAAGTCTACATTAAATGTAATCTTCTCCATGAATCCTTTCCTAATGGCCCCCAATTTATCAAGATATTTTTCTTCTCAATTTTCTTATGAAACATTTTGTACTATTCTCAGACACTTACATTATTTTGCATTAGAGTTATTGCTCTATGGACCACATCCCACTATGTGACTGCAAGTTCCATGAGGGTAGGAACTATCTTATCTAAACTTTATATCTCACTTAAGCCCCATGCCACTAACTCCTCCTCTCCCTCCTTTTAAACAATGTAACAAACTGCATGTAAACTACTATATAATTACTAGAAAAATTTCTGCAATTTATATTCCAATCATTGCTAAATTTTCATCCTATTTACTCTGTGACCTCTGGTCAGCCCTCAAAGGAGACAAAAATCAATAAGTGAAAATTATTTTCTACCTTTCCAAGGCACTGTATATTGCATGTAAAGCTATTCCATTTCAAGATAGTCCCATTCCAGATACAGAAAACAAAAAGTCAAAATTTCTAGTTAGTGTCTAAAAATAAGCATATTCAGGTGATTATGTCTAAGATGTTTGGGAATTGAACTCATTTCTAATGATTTTAGAAATGAAGAGCTGGTCCTCCTCTTTGCAAGGTTAACTCCTTTATTTGTACCCTTAATTCCATCCTTAACTATTTGCTCCAGAACTTTGCTCTATTGATCATTATCCTCTCATAAAATCAGTATCGGTCAGCTCTGTGCTTAAACAAACCTTAATTCTGCCTTGTCATCCCTTCAAGTTATCATCCTGTACCTCTCTCTTCCTCCCTGTTTCCAAACTTTTAGAAAGAGTTATTTACACTGGTCTTACTGCTGCTTGTAAAACTGCTCCACTTTTACCAGCATATAGATGAAATCTATTCTAATTCCAGCTTTCTTCCCCAGCCCATTTATATCCTTTTCTACTTTACTTCCCCCTCCCCCTTCTTGTCTATCTCATATTCTACTCCAACCCTGCCTACATCTTCCATTGTGCCCTGAGGAATTGCCATTCCACAATGAACAGATTTCCTTTCATCCTAGGCCTCCTTCTCTCACATTCCTCACATTAGTTTTTATTCTGCCATACAAACTATATGACCCTAGACAATTAACCTTTCACTGACCTAAGCAAATCATTAAGACATAAGTGGTTAAAAAAGAAAAGAAAAGAAAAGAAAAGTGTTAACCAGCTTCAGTAGAGGAAATTCCTTTTCTCCAAATTTCCCTATACCCATGAAACCAAAGGTTCAGTTCCTATCTTATGTAAAAGGCTGCTGCTGCTGAATTAACTTTCATTGGCTCCCTATCCTTCACTTAAAAAATTCTAGCTCTAGCATTCAAGACGCTCCACAATCTAGATCCAAGCCACATTTCCAATCTTGTTGTATACTACTATTCCCCTTCATGTACTCTCTCTCTCTCTTTAATTTTTTTTTTGGCTGAGGCAATTGGGGTTAAATGACTTGCTCAGGGTCACACAGCTAGGAAATATTAAGTGTCTGAGGTCAGATTTGAACTCAGGTCCTTCTGACTTCAGGGCTAGTGCTCTATCCACTGCTGCCCCTATGTACTCTATATTTCAAACTAACTCAATATTTCTTCACTGGCCTTTCCCCAGTCTTATCTTGTATCTTCTGTCTCCCTGAATTTGCTTAGGCTGCTTCTTATAACTGATATATATTTTCTCTTCATCTCTGTATGTTATAATTTTTCCCCCTTAAATGCCCTGGTCATTTGCCACCTTCTAAAAGAAGTCTTCACTGATCTTCACAGCTTAACATTCTTTCTTTCTTTTGCTCTTCATTAAAAGTTTCCAAGAAACTTTGTTTCCCCCATTTTTTGTCACATTGTACTTCATATCATATGTGTGTGTGTGTGTGTGTGTGTGTGTGTGTGTGTGTGTATAGATACAGCTATAGATAGATAGTCTAACAGGTACATGTATATATGTACCTGTCTGTTAGACTATAAGATACTTGAGAGTTGGAACTGAGTCTTTTTCTGTAACATCAGGGACAGTGCCTTTCCTATTGTAGGTGATTAATCATTTTATTGTTGGGTTGAACTTAATTGTTGGAAGACTGATGTTAGAAAAAGCCCAGTTTCTGGGGTTACTCTTATGCTTATGGAGAGGGAGTTCAATCTCTCAAGAAGGTGAGGAAGAATTCTTCTACTCTGCATACATGGATACATCTGACAGTAGTAGAACCTGAGTTTAAGGAGGAAATTTACAGATCAACTTAAGCAGCTTCTGAGACATTCTGTGGCATCAACTTGAGTAAACTAACCCAGAGAGACCCCATTATTTTGGATTAGACTCAGTCATTCTTTTCTCATTGTCAAATCCAAAAGACTTGGTGATGTGATGTGAGCTTTGGGAGGTAGTTTTTACAGCCTGATGCTGAACACAGCATTTCTGAACCAAATTTGCTGAACAGGCCTATGTGCTCTGGGGATCACCCTGAGTTATAGCAAGTCCTGGAAGAATGCCATTAAAAGCTAACTTGGCTGATCTGATCTCTAGGGAGAAATAGCCTGGAGACTGAACATCTGAATGGGTGTTCCTTACTTCACTGAATGAGACTGTCAAGGGACTGTCTAACTTTGGCTCTCAGTTACCAACTCACTCTAGCTCTTGGCTGAGCTCTAATTAGGAATTCTTGAGCCTGGGGCAAATTCACTTGAGCAGGTTGAGTTGGGGTGAGAGAGTGTTCCAACATCTGTGGTTTCGAGGACACTTATCCTAGGTATAGTCAGCAACGACCTAGAAAGTCCTGACTGAGTCTTTTAAGCATTTAGAGAGGAGGGTGCTTAGATGATGGGACCCAGAGGTGGCTGGACAAGGGGGTTATTGCATTGTAGTTCTGTGGGGGACCATAAAGTGAGCTGTGGAGGGAAATGATCTTTTTCTGATTTTTTTTCAATAATCCCCACCCTTTATTTCCCCTTTTCAGTGCTCTGAGTAAACACCATGGTTACCTTAAGCTAGTTATGTCTCTGGCTCTTGGGAAATTTTTTTTTATCTCTAGGGAAATCAGTGTTAATGTAAAAATTCTCTGACATCTTTGGGGCTTCAAAGTAGTCTTTCCATGGAAAACACAAGCATTTAGAAAAGGTACAAATAATCATTTTTCTTCATGCCTACAACTAGTAGCACCCTGTCCCAAAATTTTCTCATATTTGAGCATGTATTCTGTATATACTTGTATATGTACAGAATTTCTCTGTCCTCAAAATGTAAACTCTTTGATTGTAGAGATTGTTTTGATTCTGTTTTTATTTCCCAGTACTTGTTAAGAAGTAGATATTTAATGAATATTCATCAATTAATTGATTATCTCCAGATCAAGGGGCAGACAGGGCTACAGATGTTGGAGATAAGGCACCTTCATCTTGCATCACAAAAGTTCACCCTAGACAGATATACCTTCTAAAGACTTCAACAGGAAATGTATGCAGACTCCACAAAACTTAAATGTAGAAAACCAGTGTATATATTTTTTCTTTATCTTTCATATCCAGGACTTAAAAAGATTCTGTGTTAAACCTGGCTTTTTTTCTGTTTTATTCATTTCTTAATAGGACCCATTACAGAAGCAGTGCCCTCTTATATAGGGATGGAAGGAGCTCCAACCCTATTAGATTACAGCTGTTGCTCTAATGGGTCCCATCAGAGTTAACAATAGAAAAAAAAGGGAAAGGCTGAATAATCTATTAAGGTCTGCTACATTCTTTTTTTATTATAAAGTTCCTGGAGGGCACCAGAATTGGGGAAGACTTTGAAGTAACTTTGCTTCCAAATTTTTGATGTCTTACCCTTCTAAGCCTAAGCTGAACCTAAGGAGAGGAAAAAGGCAGTGACCTCGTGGCGATTATAATTATGGATCAAAAAACACTGTCTAGCAACAAGAGAACTGTTCTGTTCTGCACATATATATTGTATCTAGGATATACTGTGACATTTAATATGTATAGGACTGCTTGCCATCTAGGGGAGGGGGTAAAGGGAGGGAGGGATAAAGTTGGAACAGAAGTGAGTGCAAGGGATAATGTTGTAAAGAAATTTTTTTCAAAACAAAAACAAAAACAAAAAAACAACGTTTGTCTGAAATGTTAAGCCACAGGATGGGGCTTATCTCTCTCTCTTTATATATATGTATATATATAACACATACAAACATATATCTGGGACCAGGCAACTAGAAGCCTACGTTCTCATTTCTGTTCTCTCATTGGCTGAATAATCTAGAATACAACCTTCACAACTGCCTCTTTGCTTTCCTTTCCTCTCCTCATATTTATTTATTTATTTTTGAAGGCAAAAAGCTTCCAGTTGGAAGATTTATTTCTAATATAATTTAATTTTTTCTTATATTTTTAAGTTCTGAAGTATCTCTCTCCTCTCCCCACTCCACACTAGGGAAGGCATTTCACACACACACACACACACACACACACAATCATACCACTCATACTTCTATTTATCAGTTCTTTCTCTGAAGGTGGATAGTTTCTAAATTTCATTTTGAAAATACTTCTTTAATGGAGGAAATATTTAAATTCATCAAACACATATTGAGACAGGTAAGGTGTATAATGAATAAGAGTACTGGACTTGGTGTGTGGAAGACTTCAGAATCTTAGCTGGGTGATCCTGTACTAATCAGTCCATCCTGTTCTATAAAATAGGGATAATAATGGCACCTACATCTCAAAGTTATCATGGTCAAATGAGATAACATATGCAAATATGATACAAAAACACTAGATAAATGTTAGCTATTATAATTATGACTATATTTCGTGACATTGTTTTAGTCTACAGGTATATGAAAGGCAAAGACAAAATGAAAGTCAGTACTCTTATTTACATCCTTTTGGAATCTGATCTCCTTTGGGGAGATCAGAAAAGGCCTTCTGTAGGAGGTATCACTTGAGCTATGTTTGAAGAAAAGGTAGGGACTCATTGAGGAAGAGGAGAGAATCCTAAATATGATCTGGAATTAGGACCACCTGTGCAAAGGCATGGAGGTGGTAGTTACATTGTGGAGGATGGAGAATAAGCAGGAATGTGCTGTTGTTAGTCCATGCTAATTCCCAAGAACTAACTGTTAAAATTTCACTGTGAGTATCTACTCTTTGGAAACTGGTGAATTTGGTACAATTCTTGGTTTATTGTTTTGTTGATTGTCTAGACTAAAAGAAAGTGATGGAGAAAGTGTGAATAACTAGGTTAAACTTAAAAAGTGTATTGAACATACTTTTTTTTTTTTTTTTTTGAGAGCTGGTTTACTAGCTCTCACTTACTAGCACCCCTTCCTCAGAGAACAGACAAGTTTAACTGAATTGGAGGATATGTAAAAGGGAGTTACATAAAATAAGATTCTTTATTTTAGAGGATATAGAAAAATTCTGAAGATTTTTTAAAGTAGGTTAATGACATGACCAGAGCTTTATTTTAGAAATATCAGTTTGGTAGATGTTAAGGAGGATGGATTAGAAAAGAGACAGAGTGGAAAAAGAGAGATTAACTAGGTGATTATTGCTACAATTGGTAAGCAATAAATCTCATATCTGGATTCCTTTGATCATTAGAGATAGGAAGAATAGGTTCCTTTTTGGTCTTGGGTCTGGAAGGATATTTCCTTTTCATCCTGATGAGAGATTTCTGGAAACTTTTTGGGAATGAATTTTTTCTAAAGAGGTGATTAGAATGATAACAGCCCTAGTATATATGAATGGAAAATATTTTATTGGTGGAGGATATTTAAAGCAGAAGTTTTCTCTATTGAATCATATATTGTTTGTGTCAATAAGCATTAAATGTAGGGGGATGTTATATATTCTGTGCATCTTACAGCCAATTGTGTGATGATAAAGTTTTGATCTATTGTAGAATTTCACTTGTGAATGCTTGCCTCTTTCTTTCTAATATCTTTATCAAAGATGTTCATGATACGTAAGGGGGTTATTTTCAAAAAAATTTTATAAATTAAAAAGTAGGCATATAGGTCAGTAATAATTGATTTTTTCAGTTGTCTTATTTAAGTAACAATCAGTTTAGAGATTTTTCTATACTTTTGTTTTTTTCCCCTCCTTCCTTGAGAATTGATTTCTACTCCCCTTCCTCCCCCCCTTCAAAAGTGTGACTACCAACGCAGATTTCTTCCATGTGAACTTGGTCAATTCCAACTTCTTCCCACTGCCCCTCTCCTTTTTTGGTGTCATTTCTATTTTCTCCATAAGCACATCCAGAACTATGATATTAGACTCAAATGTGTTGGCTCTACTATCATTGATGGAGGAAAAGGTTTATTATGGAAATATTGACAGATCTTTTCCATTTCTTGTCTGTTTGTTGTGCTCCTTTCAATTTCATACTTGAATGATCTCAGGATAATCTGCCTTAATTGGACGTATTGCCAAGGCTGTAAAATTGTTTTTCCTATCCCTGCTTCTTATTGTTTTATGAGGCAACACTGCTCATAATGTTTCACCATCCTCCTCCATAAGATTTAGCAAATAAGTTTATGTTCTAAACTTTTATTGTCTTAGGCTGTAATATTTTTCTACTTAGAAAGATGATCAAGTGTTTTCTAGCAAAGGTGATTTCTAGGCTCTTTTAATCTCTTTGCAGTAACTTATATAAATCAGTTACACTTACTTAAGAAAGTATGAGAGTCTGATAATCCATGTCTATGTTTGTTCTTCTATCGCTTTCCCATTTTCAGTATCACTAAGTTGTTAAAATAAAGGTTCCTATTGCCACAATTAGACAACATAATTTCTCATTTTTATTTAATTCTTCTGATGTTATTGATTGTGATCATTATGTTAATGAGTGAACATCTGATTCTACACAGTCTTCTGATTCAGAAATTAATTATTCCTATCATTATCCTATAATGTCTTATTGTTTAAGATAGCCAATTTCATTTTTTGGCTGATATTATTTAGTTCTAGTTATATCTAGCACATGCTGACTCACAATAGTATATCCCAGGTATGAATCTTTGTATTCTACAAGCCTTTGAAATTTTTGCTTCTTAATCATAGACTATATTTTCCATTATGTATTAATTGAAGTTATTCATATCTATCTATCTATCTATCTGAAAGAATGTATTAATTTCAAGGGAGGCTTTAATAAATACAATATGAGATGACTAAATGTCCCATGAAGTGATGTTTTTTGTTATCTTTGAGTGCATGATAAAGTCAACTGTAATTATTCCTTAACTTATCCAAGAAGACCCAGTAAACCATTTTTCCACTGAACTCTAAATTAAAACATCATTTGAATTATGTGTAAAAGGTTAGATTTTTAAAATATCAAGTTTTGTAGAGATGAAATTAGAGAAACTTGGGAAATGTCATCTCCTTTACTTGGATGTAATATTAAATCCATAAGAGATCATTATTAAGAAGTTGAATATATATTCTTTGTGAGCAGGGGCTGTTTCTTGTTTAAATTTGAACCTTCAATGCCTGGCCCAACACCTTGAACAGTATTTACTAAGTGTTTGCTGAATTCAATCCAAATCAGGGAATCTGATCATTTTGATTAGTTTTATTTGTAAGTAAGCTTGTAAGTTTCTTTGAAAAATGCTGTTTTCAATTTAACTGAGAGAAAACATATTTTTCCCCATCCTTTGGTCAGCAATGGGATGGGCGCAGGGAAAGATTGTACATCTACCTCATAGAGCTAGTGCAGATAAAATGGGATATTTCTAAGATGATTTGCAAACATTTAAACTCTATACAAATGCTATTATTGTTATTTTTACTATTACTACTGCTATTGTTGCTGCTACTACAACAACTACAACTACATTATCCATTAGATGGATACAGTGGTGATGACAGCAAGTCCCAGATCATTTTCAGGGCTTGGGGAGATTGAATTGAGTCAGACAGTGATTGATATCCCCAAAAAGGCACCTCAAAGTAGGGTAGCAAGTTGTTTGTCCCAAGAGATGTTTAAGAAGCGAATAACTGGCTACTTTTTTTGGGGATATTATATACTGGATCCATAATTTGGGTAATAATAACAGTTCACATGCATATAATTTTATAAGGGTTGCAAAGCTATTTCCTCACAACCACCCACTAGGGTAGATAATGTAGGCATATTTTAACCCACATTTTACTGATTAGAAAACTGAGACGAAAAGAGACAAAATGGTCACAAAACTACTAAGTCTTGGAGCCAGGATTTGAACCTTGTGATAATACTTTTACTATATACATGCCTTTAACTTTCCAAGAATGATTTGAATTACTTTTATTGTCCCTTCTAATTTTGATACCATACAATGTGATGAAAATTAAGACTAGCAGAGGATGGAGGAACTCCATTCAACCATGTCCAATTCTCCTGGAAAGGAACTCTATATATGACCTTAACGGGTCAAAATTATTGGAGTTAGCTCTATTATAGTCTACACATTTCTGGTGTCTGATCCACCAAAGACACCAAAAGAAGCAAAAGGCAAAAACTTGATTCCGCTGGATATTGTTCTCTAATCTTACTATTCTGCATGATTTGGAAATGTTCCCCGCTAATTCATTTAAACTTTTCCTTGTTTCATTGAAGCTCCTTATTCTAAATATTCTTTTCCCCCAAGTACCCACCTCCTGGGACTGAAATTGGTGTTAGGGTTAATTGTATCTGGAAAACCAACCTGTCTAGGGGTCTATCCAGGGTACTGAGATAATAGGTATCTGTGATTCTCTGCATTTCAGCCAGATGGGACCATGTGCACTTGCAGTCTGCAGGGCAGTCCGGGCTCTTATCATGTTTAAGGGAGTACAAGGTCAGAATGAATGAAAGTCAGGGAGAAATGACCAATGGACTGGCTTGGCATAGTATTTTCCTCTTGACTTTTGAAGCAGAAGCAGCAAATGTGAAATTACCAAAAGGTTTCTGGAAGTGCCCTGAGATACATATTTTTTTTTGTTTTGTTTTTTAAAATTTTCTTGTTGCTTATCAGTGATAGCAGCATCAACTTGACAAGATGTTTATTCAATGAAACCATGAAGATGGGGTCAGAGGATGGGTACAGCTACCTCAGGACATGTTTTTTCATACCAGATTTGGAAGATTACTAACCTCAGAGAATGAACCTGGGCACAAATGCCTGGAGATATTGGTGAGGATTTGTTTCTAGGATCTATTGGTGGTTAAATCTTGCAAGAACAAAACAAGATAGAAAAGCTGATAGAAAAATAACCACAAGGGAAAGCTAACCTGATTTGGAATCATAATGAGCACATTTTACTCATCACCAGCCATCTTTCTCACTGGGCTTAGCCTCCAGTCCTTTTCATCTGAGGACATATGGTTCCAATAAATGCTGTAGGCATTAAGTCCATCCAGAAGGAATTGGAATAATCCTCTATCTCTTGGGTTTTCCAGCTGAGACCTTGCGACAACCCAGCTGTGGTGACAGCCTCAGGTAGAGTCGCTTTATTTTTGGTCCAGATTTGTGATTTCATCAGTATAGAAAAAGGAACTCTCTATCTTGATACAGACTGATAACTTTTCACAAACTACTGCCTTGTAGGGTTTGCATGGGACCACTGAGAGATTAAATCATTTACAAATGGTTACACAGTCAAAAGCAATACTTGAATCCCGGTTTTCCCTGATTCCATGACTGGACCTCCATTTACTGGCTCCTATCTCTCCTTTAAATCACATGGAAGAAAAATGCCTCACTGCTCCTATTTCAGGGCATAGGAAATATAAGTAGATAAAGTCCAGGTTTAGATTTTGTTTTACACCATAAAGGGGCAAAGTGATTGACTTAATAGACCATTATATCCACATTTCCATTGTTTAGGCATGTGTATAGCTTATCTAGCCCTTTTGTTTTCCTTCTCATTCCCTTCTGCCCCTAGGTTAAAAGCCCTGGTGTGGATACTAAAGGAAGCTAGTGACACAGAAAAGAGAGACTCAAATGAGTGAGTTTTGTATGTATTAACATTTCTGATAAAAGAATTGGTAGAAAAGTGGGTGGAAATTAATGTCTAAGCTTTTGGTTTACTGGAGAATTTCCAGAGAACTGAAATTCTCTGTGATACTACCTTGCTGTTATGTACCAAAAAAATTCAGAAAAAGGGAAGAGACATTCAATTATTGAGCCTAGACTATTGAAACAAAGGGAGGGACCCCCTTTACAGTTGTTGTTATGAAAAAATGTCCAATATTTTACTACTTTATTTTTAGTAATTGAACTTTGGTGGTCATCTATCTATTGATGGAGAATAGATTGATGAATTAACTCTAGATTTTTTCAGATAATATAATTTCAGGAAACATCTATTGTGAATAAAATCCCTTCCTAGATTTCAAATTGGGTAACTACTTCTAGTATTAGTAGAAGGAGGGAAAGAATTCCTCTTTAACTGCCACAGTGGATCTAGTATCTTTGTTTGCACTTCAGTAAATGATTAATTTATCCAATGTTCTCCTGAGAATGAGATATTTCCTCAGCTGCTGCTTAAAGAAAAGTTCAAGGTCATTTAGTTTGAGCTTTTTGTTCTTTTTACCCCTGATCTCATAATGTCTTTGTATCTGTAATTTTCACCTTGACTTGGATTGTCTATAATCCTGGATCTGCTAATTAATTCATGGGGTAACTGGAAGCAGGTCACACTCTGAATTTTGGTTTTATTCTTATAAGATTTAAATCTGAAAGGGATCTTAGAGGTAATTTAATTTAATTTTATCATTTTACAGATAAAGAAACTGAGAGAGTTTAAATGACTTGTTCAAGGTGACATAGGAAGTAAATAACAGAACTATGACTTAAACCCAAAGCCTTTGACTATAAATCCAGTTTTGGTAAATGAAACCAGAAGGGATCCTTCACTATGATACCTCTGGGATAATATGATTTCTAAAATGTGTTTTAGGGGCAGGTAGGTGGGGTAGTGGATAGAGCATCAGCGCTGAAGTCAGGACCATCTGAATTAAATCTGGCCTCAGACATTTAACACTTTCTGGCTGTATGACCCTGGGCAAGTCACTTAACCCAAATTGCCTCACCAAAAAATAAAATAAAATGTCTTTCAAGTTTAGCATATTATGATTTTATGATTCTACATCTAGGTCCTTTTGTGATCCCACTTCCTCTTGATTTACTACAGGTTGGCAAGTCTTAGAACATGTGGAGGGGGAGGCATACCTTTTCTGTTATAGTTATTAAGTGCCTACTATTTGCTAAGCATTGCTGAGTACTAGGAATACAAAGAAAGGGAAGAGCCCTGCCCTTACAGAACTCACATTCTAATGGAGAACTTGTTGTTCAGTCCTCTCTGACTCTTTGTGACTTAATTCGGGGTTTTCTTGTAAAGACACTGGAGCGGTTTGCTATTTCTTTCTTCAACCCATTTTACAGATGAGGAACTGAGGCAAACAGGGTTAATTAATTGACTTGTCCAGGGATACACAACCAGAAAGTATCTGAGACTAGATCTGAACTCACAAAGGTAAATTTTCCTGACTCCAGCCCCACTTTGCCACCTAGCTGCCTCTAAGAGAGGAGACAACATGAAAATAATTGGGTAGATATTTTATATATATGGAAAGTAATCTCAGAAGGGAAAGGCACTAACAATTAGGGTGGTTGGGAAAGGACTGAAAAAATATAGTTCTCCCCTATATTAAAAAAAATAAGCAAAAAGCCCCAAACCTCCATTTGACTTGAATGACTATTTGATGGGTATGTTTTAGGGAACATGGGTTAGGCTAAATGACTGGTGAGTCCCTACCCAACTCACAGATTCTGTGATTCATTGAGTCATTGATAATATTATAATGACAATAAGCATACAATAAGGTAACATTAATATAATATAAAATACATTTCACATATTTTATTAGACTAAATATTTTATATTTATATATAAATATATAAATGGATATAAAATATGAATATAAATAATATATGAAATAAATATATTAAAAAGAGTATTAATAAACGACCAATCACAGAACCCTGCAACACGCCACTGGAGACCTCCTTCCAAGTCCAAGATATTGGACTCTTCACAACTATTTTTGGCTCTGATCAGTCAACAAATTTCATCTAATTGTTTTATAACGTAGACCCAGTTTACCACCTCCATATGTTTAATATAAAAATAGAATGAAAGACTTCTTCAAATGCTTTGGTCAAAACTAGGAAAACAGTATCTACGGCAATCCTCTGGTTTACCAGTTTAATAATCCTGCTAAAAACAAAATAAGGTCAGTTTGGCCAAATATATTCTTAATGAAGCCATGTTGTTTCTTTGGGGCCAGAGCTTCTTTTTCAGGAGATTTAAAATCCCTTTAAAAATAAGTGTTAGAATTTTGACAAGAATTAATTTTGTTTATAAAGATAAATTCTTTCAGGTAAATGAATCTAATTTTTTAAAAGTCAAAGTTTTATTTTTACTTTAATTATTTTGACAAATTTTCTTCCCTCCCCAAGAGATATATGTTTTCCCTGCTTAAAAGGGAGAATACCAAACAAAATTTGATGACATGGGGGTCATCATTTTAAATACTAATTAAGGGACTCTAATAAACGAACATCTTCTTTCATAGATATATTGATATTAAATAGGAGGGCTAATTACTCTTTTACAAAATGGCCTCAGATCGTTGTTATGAAGAATTGAAATATACTAAAATTAATAGGGTTTTTTGGTAGTTCTTTTGTCACCTTCCTTTGTTGTTAGCAGTCATTCTCATTACTATCAATGTGTCCTGCTGCTATAATCTGTTGCTGTAATTTTACACATAATTAATTGACTGGATAAGAGCCTGAAGGAGGTTCTATCACTCCTGTGGAGTAAAGGACATGGACTTTGTGACAGCTCTTTGTTGCTGAGAGAACTTTTTGTTTATTTTAAGGGTTTTGTATTCTATAAGATTGAAGTCATCAGAAGTCTGAAGTGAAATGAACATTTGGGCCCTGAAAGGAACTGAGATGGGCAGGACTTTATTTTTACCACAAGTTCTTGCCTTGGCATTTTGGGCTAGGGACAAGATCAAGACCTTCTATTTTCTCCTTTTCCTCCTTCCTCTTCTAAGAGTCTATGTATAGCATCACAGAATTTGGGTGCAGGAAGGACTGTCCAAAGGGTCATCTAATTCATGCTCTCACATCTGTATAGCATTGTGTATGTATTGCTCCAGGTTACCATTGTCTTTTCAGCAGGTAGGATATGACCCAGGATTTGTTTGCCAATAAATTCATATGTCCTCCTCTTTTAGATAGCAAGAAATTTGATTCCTTAGTGCTCTTCAACTTGTTTTGCCTCTGGTATGGATTTTTTCCAAGCATATTTGCCTTGGCTCTCTTAATTCTATCTTCTTGTCTTTCTTCTTTTTCCCATGAATGCACTGGAACTGTGCTATTAGAGTCAAATGTGGTCACTTTATATTTACTGATGATAAAAATATATTCCTCTAGAAACAATGGTAAGCCTGTTCCCTTTCCTCATCTATTTGCTGTCTTTATTTAATCTAGACTTTTCTTAGGCAGCTTGGCAATATCGTGGATAGAATTTCCTGGTCTCAGGAAAAAAACTTTGGTTAAAGTCTGGGCAAATTATAACCTCAGTTTCCTTATCTGTACAATGGGGATAATAACATCACCTACCTCCCAAAGTTGTTGTGATGATAAAATAAGATATTTGAAAATACTTTGAAAATCTCACATCATCTCATTAATTGTTATTAATTTGGTCTCAAATCAAATCTCCCTCTCCTCTACTAAAGCTTTCCTCCTTTGTAATGATTTAAGTGAGTTGATATTCTAAACTGTAAAATTATCTTTCTACTTTGCTAGTAAATAAATGTTTGCTGGTAGTCACCTCATCATGGCACTTGGGTTACATCTGTTAAATTTCTGTAGGAAATGGTAATAAGGAGAGTTAGATTTCACTTTGGGGTTCAAAAGTATTTGTAACTTGATTGAATGACTGAATAGGCAATCAGTATCTATAAACCCTCACTTCACAAATAGTGGTCATTCTCTCTTAATGAGTTTAGTGCTAGTGGATAGACTTGAACCTAGAGTCAGGACAACATGCATTCAAATCTGACCTCAGAAACCTGCTTACTATTCGACCCTGGGAAAGTCACTTAGCCTCAGTTTTCCTATCTGTGAATATGGGATAATAATAACATCAATCTCCCAGAGTCGTTAGAAAGACATGATGAATGATTTGCAGATATTTAAGACTACAGAAAAGCTTGCTGGACAACTCTTCCCCTCATATTACAAGATTTCAATATTCTGATTCCCTAATTCTTTATTTCTTTTGACTCTACTCTGTTTTAGCTACACACAGAGATAGTTATCTCCTTATCTTGCTGTCATCCACAAATGTTTTACTTCCATGTTCATAAATTCTCACATTCCTTTGTCTTACCAATATTTTTTATTATTGCTAACTCTGTGCTTTGTTTTTACCTGGACATTCAATCCTGTTATCACTCAATATTTTCTCAGACCAAGACTCTTGCACTGATATCGGCTCCTTCGTTCTCAATCTTGAACTCTTAGTGAACCAATTCAAACTTTATATTATTGTCTATTGTTGAATATCTTGTCTCCTTATTCTGTCATAGAGCATACCTTGGCAAATATGCAACAGGCTCACTGCACCTCCTTTGTTCTTAATCGTGGGCTGCTTAATGGAGCTAGTAGAAGTCACAAAACCATGCTATTTGAGTTCACTACAAATTTATGTTATCAAATCTCAACCGGGGCCTTACAGAAACAAGACAATTCTACTATTCTTCTCTAATTGATTTTCCATTATTGTAACTATAGAAGAGACATTTCCAAATCTTCTTGCCTCTCCATATACACCTTCAGCAGCCCTCTCCCAGCTCTCTTATCTAAGAATCTATTTATCTTTATATATTTAAAAATCTATTGAATCCATCTTCCAAGAACTTTCTTTTTCCCTCATGCTTATCTATCTTCTGCTTCACTGCAATATCTGATGATGAGCTAGTCATTTTCACAAAAGCCAAATTTACTTCCACTCTTGAGTTCATCCTCTCCTGTCTTCTCCACATTACCCTCATTGTCACCCCTGATTTCCTTCTACTATTCAGTTTTCCTTGTCTGCTAGTTCTTTTTCTGCTTACAGATATTTCTGTCTATTTTGTCAAAATCCTTCACTTGATCCTCCCATACCCACTAACTTTCACCTTATATCTCTTATGTACTAAACACTTTGAAAAACTTTCATAGATCAGTACCTCTTTTCTTTCTTCTAAACCTATTGCAATCTTGTATCTGACCTCATAATTCAATTGAAAATGTCCTTTTCAAAGTTACCAATGATCTTCAATCACTCAAAATAATGACCTTTTATCAGCACTAATTATTCTTGATGTTTGTCTATAATATTTGACAGTGGTGATCACTTTCTCCTATTGGATATTTCCTGTATCACCTGGATATTCTGAGTATCCACAAAATTGCCTCTTCTTAATTCTTCTCCTACTTGACTGACTGTTTCTTTTAAGTCTCCTTTTGCTAGGTATTTATCCTTGTCAATCCCACTGTGGATGTCCCCCAAGATTCTGTTTTGGGCTCTTCTCTTTCCTTTAAAACACCATCTCCCTTAGTGATTTATTAGCATCTAGTTTAATTTCATATACCCTGATCTATTTCTCTCATTTGAACTCATATCCTGTATCTTCAAGAGCCTACTTGACATTTTGAACTAGATTTTTCATAGGTATCTTAAAACTCAATAATTCCAAAACAAAACTTCACACTCAGTCTCCCTACTGCCCAATTTAGTTAGTGTTGAAGATATTACCATCCTCTAAATCTCACAGCTTCAAAACTATGGGTATTCTCTTTTAACTTCTCATTCTAATATATATTTAATAAGTTGCAAAGTCTTGCCATTTTATCTTTACAAATTCTATATATTTACACTTTACATTCTTGTTCCTTGACAAAAGAACCACAGAAATATCTTTACTCAAGTAAAAGATTTTTTTTTTCACTCAAGGAAATTTTACTTAAGTAAAGATTGTCAATTTCAAATGAGACAGAAAATAGCAATATTTAGATTTGCCAAGAGTGCTTTGCAGTATGACACATGAGGTATCCTTAGTTTGAGTTTTTCCTTTAACAATAGGAAGGATACCTTCCACCTCATCATTCTTCCCCATTGTGATTTTTGTGACTTGAGAAAGCTTGGGTTTCTTGACTGTCAATGTGAAAGACCTTGAAATCAAGCAAATAATTGATCAAACAACATGTTCTGCCCTAAATCAAGAGTTCTTAACCTGTTTTTGTGTCATGGACTCTTTGGGCAGTCTTGTGAAGCCTGTGAACCTCAGAATGATGTTATTAAATGCATAAAATTAAAAAAATACACAGGAAACGAATTTCATTGAATAAAATGAACAAAATATAAAAAATTATGGACCCCAGATTAAGAACTCTCTGGAAATGGAAGAATGATTCCTTACAGATAGTGAGTCCTTCAGATGTTCCTATTTATGAATAATATAGTGGTAATCTATTCACGACCAATAAGACCTCTTCTATAAGTCTATGAATTCCTTAAAGAGATTGACCTAATAATCCACACAGAGAAAAAAGTGGTTTAATAATGTCCCTTGTCTAGACAATGAGGTATAATTGGATGCAGACCCATTAGTTTATTAGTACAGGTACTAGAGATGCCCATAATTGAAGAAGAGAGAGTACAAGTTGGATTGTATTGAAGTAATTATGTAGCACTTCCAACTATCTCAGGCTCCTCAAAGACATAAAAACCCATCTAATACTCTTTTGATGATGTTATATGGCTGTGAATCACAGAACTCTACCGTCTCCAAAGAATCAAAATTACAGATGACTCAAAGGGCAATGGAAAGATGCATAGTGGGTTTATAAATAGGCTATAGCATATTATCAATGATGACATTCATATAGTAAATTGTGTAAAAGGTATCATTACGCAATTGGAAAAGAAAGTACATTGTCATGTAGTAAGAATGAGGAGTGAATGATGACTGAGATACTGCCTGGCATGTAATATCAAAGACTTAGAGGAAGGCTTCCAGTGCAATTCATAGATCCTTTATGGAGGACATAGTCCCAAAGAATCACTCCAGATGAGAAGACACTGATTGATGGGTTTTAATCTGTTCCATTGGAGAGAATACTTACATTGATGAGATCATTCCCCCCACTGAAGTATTGAAATAATAATTTTCATTACCAGAACTCAAATCAGTAGAAAGTTATGAGGCTTACAAAGAGCTATCTTTAGAGCAATGCGCTATGGTTGTTAATGAAATGATATTATCCTCACTTTAAAGATGAGAACATTGAGGCACAGAAAGATTAAATGACTTGCCTGGAAGTCCATGGCTAGTAAATGAGGGAATTCTAAGACTCTTTCTATTGTATCGTATTACCTTTAGAGATTTATTCAAAATTTCAGAGAAGGAAGGAAACAAGCATTTATTAAGCACCTACTATGTGTTGGGCATTGGGCTATAGATCTCATTTGATCCTCACAAAGAAACATAGAAGGTAGGTGCTATTACTATCAACATTTTGCAGCTGAGGAAAGTAAGAGAGACATAGGGTTAAGAGACTTGTTCAGGGTCACATAGCTAATAAGCGCCTATGGTTGGATTTGAACTCAGGTCTTCATGATTCTAGGCCCAGCATTCTTTCCAGTATACCATCTAAAAATGAGACTTCTTTTAGCATATTCTAGTGCCCCCAAAGTTAATTTTTAATCTAACTTTTGTTCATTTATTTATACTTAGCACTTCTTGTCCTTACCTTAATCTAAATATTATTCTTTTCCCTGCTACATTCTATTCAATCTCCATTCTAGTCTCTCCAGGAAGAAAATCTTTTGAAGAGAATTACTTGTATCTCTCTATCTATTCATGCACTAGTTCTCTTGATTCTGCAAATGGAAGCCATTTAGGACAGAGGGACTGGGTATTTTGTGTATAACACAAAGCCCTCTGGAAGGTTTCAGAACAAAGGAAAGGGTCAGAATACAAATTATCATCACGTATCCTAGGAATCATCAGTTTCTCTTTCTCCAAAACTGAAAATACTGAAGAGACCAGACACTTCTAAGTGATGGGGTCATAAAGAAAGGACAAAAAAAATTCTTATTAAGGAGCCTCAAGGAATTCATGGTATAACAACCCTGTTCAAACAAGATATAGGTGGGGTAAATTGGAAAGAATTTCAGAAGGAATGCATCAAGAAGCTTTTCTTGAAGATGGGACTTTAATTGGCATTAGGGGAAGCTAGGAGAAAGAGATGAAGGGAGACAATATTCCAAGCATGGGGGATATCCAGGCAAAATACTTGGAGTCAGAAAATAAAGTATTGGGTGCAAGGTACAGGAAGAAGGCAGTATCACTGTATCCAAAAAAAAACATGGAAGAAAGTAAAGTATAAGAAGACTGAAAATATAGGAAAGGACCACTTAAAAAGGACTTTAGAAGTCAAATCAAGGATTTTATATTTTGTTGTAGGAGCAGTAGGGAGTCACTAGTTTTTACTGAATAGAATGGGGTTGACATGGTCAGACTTGCATTGCTTAATGTTTGGAGGATTGGTCTTTGAGACAGGGAACCTGGGTTCAAATCCTCCCTCTAATACATACTGACTATGTGACCATGTCAAAGTGGGGTTTAGTGAGACCTGAGAATGATTTCCAGCCTGGGAATTAGGTGAAATGAATTATCACAGAATATCAGAGCTGCATAGAATCTTAGACGTTTGACCCACTACCTGATACATGAATTTTATTTCCCACATAGTACATTGGAAGCCTGCAGTGAGGGGACCTTTTTACCACATGACAACCAGAGTGCCCGGCATTTTAAATAATTCTCTTAGTTCTTTTGTATTTATGTTAAACTGACCTACATCTCCCAGTCACTTCCATTCAACAGTCCCATTTCTGCCCTCTGGAATGACATAAAAGTCTCCTGCTCTTTTTATATGACAACCCTCCAAATATGATACTCTACTGTCATTCCCCACCTAAATTTTCTCTTACTCAGACTAAATATCTATCCCCTGTTCCTTTAAATAATCTATATGTGACTAAACATTGATATCTCCTATTCCCCATCCTGGTTGTCTTTCTATGAATATACTCCAGCCAGTTAACATCCTACCTAAAATCTGGTTCCTAGAACTAAACATAACACTCCAGATGTTATTTGAGTTTTGATAAATGCAGTCTGACAATTACTTTTCTTTATCTTGACACTTTACTGGGATTAATGCAATCCAAGATCATGTTATTCTTGTGATACATTATTGTTTTACTGTTGGTGAGATTTCAATTGACTGAAAATCTTATCTTTTTTTTCCTCCAAATGATCTCTTGCCTAGTCTTTTCTCACACTTCCAGGGGTGTACTGGTAAATGTTTAACAACTGGCACTCTGAAAACTCAGGATGCACTTTTTCCAGCTTAATCTGCATTATTTAAATTTTCTCCTTCACTTTCTTAAGTCTAGACAGTCAACAACAAAATAAATCAAGCTCTGAGTCAAGCATTTGCTGATTTCTAAGGTGTAAATGCTCTTACTGAAAATTTAACTAGAAAATTGGCATAAGCTAGCTTTAGTACACCTTTACCCAAATCCTTGCACTTATGCCTTCAATATTTTAACCTAAAACCCCAAAATAATAGCTTACATGTACATAATACTTTACAGATTGCTTGTGAAGTGTTTTACATATGATATTTACATGATACCCCACTAGAATTGCAAATTAGGAAGTAATACCAAACTCCACCAAAATCAATCTTAAGTTCTAGTCTTGTTTCTAGCATTCCAGATTGTTGACATCTCTTAGAATCAAAAATCTGCCATCCAATATAGTAACTATCTCAGCTTCCTGTCACCCATAATTTGATAAAGATATCATTCCATTTATAAAAATGCTGAGTAGAATAGGTCTACGTGTAGAGCACTGTGGCTCAGGACAAGAGACCTTTTGGGCTGATATAGATTTATTTATTTATGCAAATAAACTTTAAAAATTTATTATGAGCAAAATATATTAGGGAATTAGTTTATATAGATGCATTAATCATTACTCCTTAGATACAGTAATTTATTTCCTTTAATAGTAAGAATACTATTATAAGCAAATAGACTTTTTCAAATGCCTTGATGGAATCCAGTTCCTGTCTATCTTCAGTAAACTTCTGATATGCTTACATAATAATTCTGCCATTAAAGGAAATGAAGTTAGTCTCACATGATCAGTCCTTCCCAAAACCCTGATCACTCCTAGTGATCACTGTTTTTCATTTCCAATTGTTCATAAGCCTTAAGAATAGATTGTAGAGTACTGATGGGGAAATCACACTAGATCAAGGTCACTTGTCCATAGTTTCAAGGCATTAAAAATCATCATGGTATCATTTGTCTATCTTTCAATATCTGAATTCCTCAAAAATATTTACTTTGCATGCCTTCAATTTAAAAGGCAGAGTAGATGAGTGAAAGTTATTCATAGGTAGGGTTTATCTGGAAAAAAGTGAGGGAGGCTAGTGTCATATTCTATGAATGAAGTTGCAGGTACAACCTGTTCACTGAAGAAAACAAACTGTGAAAACTCTGCACTCAGATACTTTTCTCCATCTGACGACCAGTTTGACTTTGGGCTATTGCTTTTTCCTGCTCTCTCAGATACCCACAGATTCTTGATTGCTGCATGCTTTTACCATGCCATCTAGGTACATCTTTCCAGATTTTCTAGATTCTGTGTTTGATGATTTGGTCTTCCGTCTCATTTGGCTTGGAGAAATTCTGTTTGTCTTTCTTACTTTGGATCTTCTTTTCCTATTTTAAGCCCTATCACCTATTTTTTTTAATATATCACAGGTATTTTACACATCTATTGCCCCTAAATTTTCAGGTGACACCAGGAAAGACTTTTGGCATCCCCACATCTTTAGCTCTGGGAGGAAGACAGCACCAGTTGTTGACAATTCTGAGATCAATCACATTTAAACTTTGATTCTATACTCCAGGGACAATTTTTGACCAGGCCAGGACACCTGAATTTATTTAAGGCTTTTAAGCTTTCTCTTCTTATCTCCTCATCTACATTAGACTTAAAAACTCTTTTAACCATCTCCCTTCCCCTTCTCCAGAACCACTGATTCATAGATATAGAATTGAAGGGGGACAGGAGGGAGAGGCATGGGAATAAGTATTATTTCTTTAGGAACCTAAAGAAGTTATTATTCAATCCAATCCCTCCTTTTACAGAATCCTAGAGAAGTTAGGTGATTTCTCAAAGATTATGTATTTGAGGCAGGATTTGATTCTAGATGTTCTATTTTTTAAGCCAAAAGTTTATAATAAAATGTAATTGGAAAATATTTTTTAAATAAATAAAAATGTAATAGAACATAGAAAATACTAATATATAGTTTTCTAAATCAATTTGTGGCCCAAGGAGCCTTATAGAAGCCACCATTTCTCTTTGATTTTGATAACATTATAACACACTGCCTTTCTCAATCATAAAATTATTCTTCAGAACAAATGATAATGAGTCACATTCATATAATGCTTTAGGTGGTTTCCTCACAAAAATTCTTTAAGGTAAGTAATGCAAGTATTATTGAGAAGATGAAAGCAAAATAGTGGCTGCTTTCTCTGTATTATTGTTTACTTTATTCTGCTTGGCCAAAACATAGAGCAGATGTCTTCTTTGTTCTTTACCTTTCTTAAACAAAACTTTAAAGAATTCCTTATTTTTTGTCTTTAGCAAGTTTATTTATTTGCTTTACTTTTTTTTTTTTAAACAAGCCCTAGCTCATTCTGGACTTTAGCCTTTTGACACTGTTCTTATCAGTTTGTGCCATTCTTTAGGATTTTTTCTTGTTATACCATCTTTTGTATGTCCCTTGACTAATCTTAGGTCATAGAGAACACCTGGTAAAGGTATATTCTTTCTAAATGCATTTTTTAAAAAAAATAAGGATGTAGGGCAAAGTCTCCTTCATAATCTGAGCACGTGGATTTGCAGGATATAGGGGGCATAAGAAAGCCCATGAAAGATCAGGAAAGTTGAAACTTGATTTAGAAAATGGGCAGCAAGGTAGTGAAATGGGACCACAGTCAAGAAGTCCTCAGTCCAAACTTGGCCTCAGTCTCCTATTAGTTGTGTGACCTGGGCAAGTCACTTAATTCTTATTTACCTCAGTTTCATCATCTGTAGAAACAAGCTGGAGAAGGAAACAACAAACCACTCCAGTATCTTTGCCAAGAAAATGTCACATGGGGTAATGATGAGTCAGACACAACTGAACCACAAGGACAGCAAAAACAGTAGGAAATGGACTTATCCTTGAGTGTGGATAGTCAGTGGTCTACAGTAGAGTGAAAAGTAAAGAGATCCCATCACAGAGGCTCATATGTGGGGAACTTGTGTGGATGGGCAATCCACACCTGAGCTGCAGGCCTTTGAGCAAGATATTTTGATTATTCTTATTGGTCTGCTAGGGTTGTTCTCTTGTAGGCATATTGATCTGAAGGTTGCTAGCAGACTCGGCTGTGTCTAGCCTTCAGCCAACCTGAATTCCTTGCCTTGGGTACCGCTAGATTTTTTTCAGAAGGAATCATAGCTCTCATCTCAGGAGCAGTAGGAAACCTTCTCACTGTTTGCTCCCTTGCAGTTGCAGCTCTGAGATCTGCCATTACTGGAGGAGATGAATGCCTGCTTCTGGCCACAAGCACCCTCTTTTGAATCTTCTGTGAGAGGCTTCAGTTCAGGAGGCAATGCCCTTGAATTCCTCCTCAGGCTACTTCAAGTTTCCATTGCTAGTGGAAAAAGTATAAAAAAAAAAAGAAATCTGTTTTCTCCACCCTGCCTATTGCACTCTGTTAGAAGCCCAGTCTTTATCTAGACCTCAACAGGTGTGGCTGATCTTAGTGAATTGTTAGCAATTCCTATACCCTATCAGTTGTAGACATCCAAAACCCAGCCTCTTACCATCCTATCAAATTAACTGAGAAATAGCTTCAACTTGATCATCAATTAACATTAGTCCACACTTTATTATGATAGTAAGTTGTTTAGAAAATTTCTTCCTATCTTATTAGGTTATTTAGGAAAGCTACACAATTTAACCAGGGACTTTCCCTTTCTCTATGATCCTTTTTTCTTCTCCCCTTTTCTCATACAGTTAAATACATTTTGTTCTCAGCAGATAAAATGGGATACTCCTGGAATATTTGTCTGTATCCCTTATTTTGGATTTCTTTTTAGGGACTTAGGGAAAGTCATGCCTTGTCCTTTTGTGCTGCTTTGTACTAGAGTCTCAACAATTCTCTTTAGCATAATTCTTAGAAAATCTTCAAATTGTCAGTTTTTTTTGATGGTCCAGACCTACCACAGTTGTTGGATCTAGATATTGTACTCACTCCCAATTCATGGCCATTCAAATTCCAAAATAATGTTACAAAATTCTCATATTTTTTGTCTTGAAATTAGAAAAAAACAGACAAGAAAACAAAAATGAAAATAGCAAAAAACAAAAAAAGAAAAGAAAGGAAAAAAAAAACAGGCTCTCCTCCCAGAAGAAAAATATTATTCCCATATGAGCTCTACAGTATTTGGGGAATTCCCAAAAAGGACTGGGGAACTAGAGTTGAATGGAAGTTACCATTCACCTTTGAGTTAGAAAACAAATTTTTCTCGGTGAAAAATTTTCTAATGTCTCTTTAGCACACAGAAAACTCAAACTTCTCTAAAAGGTCTCTATAAAACAATAGAGCACTCTAAAGAGAAATTCAGACAAAAATTTCTCCAATAGGTCCCTGAAGCAAAAAGAAACCTGAAATTTATTTAGCAGCTTCTTGCAACACATAAAACATTCCAAATGGATGCCTGAACTTACTATATATTGGGACAAGTAGGTTACCTAAAAAGGGATCATACAAAAAAAAAGAGAAAAATCACCAAGGATTTACAAGTGTCTCCAAAAACACTTGAGCTTTTGAAGCAGATGACCTTCATCTTATGGACCTGTATGTTTTGCTTCTGCACCACTTTTTGTTATCTGTACCAATAACTCATCATTCATTTCTTCCATTTGACTATGATACACTCTCATTATCATTGCTGCTTACTTTTTAGCCATACATAAACATTATGTACCCTTTCCTCCTCCCTTGGATTCATATATTTGTATCTAGCTTTTTTTGACCTACAGTGCTAGTTCATTTTCTCACTTATCGTATTGGTTTCTTTTGAACAAAATAAATTTTTCATTGCCATATCTGAACCATGAGTCTTATTATGAAACTTGGTGATATCTATGAGGCTATATTTACTTTCAAGTTCTTTTTATTTTTGGTCTTTACAAAACTACCTGAAGCTTTTACTATAACTGCCAGTTTTTTTAGTTATTGTATGAATTACTGGGATTACTTTAACTGTTAAGCTTTCTAATCTGAAACTCTTCATACTATTTGGATTTATAGTTTAATTTAGGCATACTTCTCTATCCTATCTCCATTTTCACCTGAAAATGCTCTCAGGTGGGTTAAAAAAAGTCTTTAGCCAAACATAATCTTCCTAGTCTTTCGGAGATTGCTTTTGTTTTTAACCATTACACCAACATCATTTTATACTACTAATTGTTCTATTCTGAAATTTTAAGGGCAAGACATTTAATAAATTAAAATGGCCAGCTCTATTCCAAAGAATCAATTCTTTATACCTGAAGAATTCCTTGAAAGTAGGAATTATTATGGGAGCTTGTTAAATGAAAGGTTTATAAAGGGATCTGAGGATCAACATTCATCACAGAATCATGGAAATATATAGTTGAAAGACAATTCATTCAGAGATCATCTTGCCTACTTACTTCATCTCCTTTTGGGAGTAGAACTCATGCTTTATACTTCGTGTTTCCCACTACAACACAATATATCATAATGCGTATTGGAAAACACATTGTATTGGAAAACAAGCTGGATTTAGGATTAGAAAATCTGAATGCAAATTCCTCTTTGACCATGTGATTTCATCTCTTTAGCCCTCAGTTTCCTCATTTACAAAAATCACGTTGTTAGACCTCTGAGATCCCTTCCACTTCTAACTTTCTGAGCCAATGAACTGGAGAACTCTCTACATAAATGAAATTTCACATCTGGAGCAAACAACTCATAGAGGTTCAGGACTCCTAATTCCTAATTCCTAACTCATTTCCCCTTTTGTATTCTTTTTATCTGTATGGTAGATTACTACACCACTAGAATGTCAGATTGACAATTGTTTTCTTTCCAAGGAGAGATGAATTGACATTTTAAAATGATGGACAAAGTCCTTACAAATCTGCTCCTCCTGCACCAGTGCTATCTGATTTTTGCAGCAAAGTAATAGTAATAACCAACCATGTAGGCTGGCCAGTCCTCTTGGGCTGCTTCTCTTCCCAAATTAATAAGGATATAGGAACATTAATAAAGAAGAATAATAAAAAAGTCAACAGATTTTACTTTATTTTATCTCATTTGATTGATTGAGACCAAATCTTCAAGCTTCAAAAGACAAGATTAGATACTATTAAACCAGTCAGACAAGCATCGATTTAAAAACCGTTCTTAATGCTACATGACTGGTTAGGTTGTAGACCCTTATTAATCTTCTTGTTATCAGTTTGATCTCAGCAAACTCACCTGCTTTCCAATTTCATCCATGCCATTTCATTCCACTGGCTCTTGTTTAAGTGTTTTTCTATTGGTCAAGTAGTCAGAATGACTCGACTTTAGATTATTTGTTCTTCAGTTATTGCAGTCACGTCTGGCTCTCTGTGACCCCATTTGAAGTTTTCTTGGTAAAGATACTGGAGAGAATCACTATTTTTGTCTCCGGATCATGATGAAACTGAATATATACAGGGTTAAGTGACTTGCCCAGAGTCACCCAGTTAATAAATGTCTGAGGCCAGATTTAAACTCATAAGTTATTGGGCTTCCCTTTTCCCTGAATTCCTTTCCTTCTTTTTTTCCCCTTTCTACTTTCCTTCTCTCTGGAATTGGGTAGCTGGAAAGAGCTTATCACCTATGAATCAGGTACCTTAACTTAATAATATTTTGGTTCTAATAATTATTTGGAGAAAATTCACTTCCCCCTTTTTTTCTTTTTATGGTATGTAAAATGTTTCCAATTTGCATAGGTGCACATCTGATTCTTGTTCATAAAATGCTAGATGTGGGAGTATTCTCTATGGTAATATAGTCCATTCCCTGGCTTCCTAGCAGGACTATTCTTTCTCAGATGGATGTCATGTCAGATCATTTTGAGTCTTTCAAAAGAGCCTCAAAAGGATATTCCAAATTAGACAAGCTGTTCATTAGCAACAACTGGACTCATTTCCTCTAATCACGAGAGAATTTACTATACAAAAGGAAAAAAAAAATATTTCTGGGATAAGATTTACTTCAAGAAGATTAATTCAGGCTGTGTGATAAAGGTAAATAAAGATGATATGACTTTACAAGGATAATCCTGATTTCTGACAATCAGTTTTTGGTGTGTGGAATCTTAGGGTATAATAATGTTCATGTTTTAGAAGTCCTGTGTATGTTTGTATGTGCATGCACACATGTAGGAGATCAGCTTTGTATATATCAGTATGTTTTGATCCTATGGTTGATTATATCAAGGAAATACTGTCAAATCCTCTTAGATCTTTTGTCCTCTTGTCTTACTGCCAGTTTTGCCTTGCGAAACCTAAAATCCATATTACCCCTTCTTATATGTTGCTGGATGATCTTGAAAAGTCATTCAACCATGCTACTAGGTTCACTACAAGTCATCTCAACCAGGCTCTTTCTGCTACATGGCAATGCTCTTATTCTTTACTGTTGGACCTTCTATCATACCTGAGTTATCAACTCTTTTGAGCTTTACTTTCATCAGATATCCTTCAACAACTTCCCTGGCCCTCTCAGTAGAGAGGCTTCTGTCCTGAGTTCCATCTTGTCTCACATTCCACTTCTCTTTCTTTTTTTCTTAATAGTATTTTATTTCTCCAAATACATGTAATGATAATTTTCAACATTAATTTTTGCAAGATTTTGTGTTCCGAGTTTTTTCTCCCTCCTTCTATTACCTCCCACCTTCCCAAGATTATATATGTTATACATGAACAATACTTTTAAATATATTTACATATTTGTCATGTTGTGCAAGAAAAATCAGACCAAAAGGGAAAAAATGAGAAGAAAAAAGGTGAAAATACTATGCTTCATCCCACATTTGCTCCGTATTCAGTCTCCACTGTTTTCTCTCTGTGAATGTAGATGTCATCTCTTTCTCTCTGTGAATGTAGATGTCATTTCCCATCCCAAGTCTATTGAAATTTTATTGGATTATTGCATTGCTGAAAAGAGATAAGTCTAGCACAGTTGATCATCACATATCTTGCTGTTGCTGTGTACAATGTTCTTCTGATTTTACTCACTTTACTTAGCATCAGTTCATGTTCCCATCTTTTCTTATAGAACAATAATATTCCATTACATTCATACCATAACTTATTCAGCTATTGCCCAACTGATGGGCATCCACTCAATTTCCAATTCCTTGCTATTACAAAGAGAACTGCTACAAACATTTTTACATACCACATTTCACTTCTCAAAAGCTCTCTTCTTCACTCTCCATTCTCCTTTTCTCCAGTGTCTGATAAAGCAGTGAGTCGTCTTCTTGAAAAGGCTAATCTTTCCACTTATGTATTTTTTGTCAATCAATTATCATTTATTAAATGACTACTGTATGTGGCATTTATGAGGCCTTATGCACTAGGCTAAGCACTGAGAATATAAAGAAAAGCAAAAGACAATCTCTGCTCTTGAGGAGGTCACAGTTTAATGGGAGAGACAATAAATATGTATAACCAAGATTTACAAGATGTGTGTGTATGTGTGATCGTCTCCTGTCTTCTCTAGATGTTTGCTCTTTGATCATTCCTTACTCCTTCACATATTAATTTTTTTAAATATTCTGGCTCCTTCTCCACTTTCTATAGACATTCCCAGGATCCTGAAAAAAACTTTATTTGATCCTACCATTTCCTCAAGCTATGGTCCTATACTTCTCCTATGTTTTATACTTATAGTACTCCAATAGCCTTCTAATTTGTCTTCCCATCTCATGTCTCTCCCCTTTCTAATCTAGTTCCAATCATCTGACAAAAATCAAACAACTTAAGTCAATAAGTCAGAGACATACACATCAGCTCTTTCATCTTTCCCTGCCCTACCGCTCTCCTGCTTCATGAAATTCTAGTGGCTCCCTATTACCTCTAGGACCTGAGTTCCTTTGGTATTTAAAGCTCTTCATGACCTATCAGCTTTCTGTTTTTTCCAGTTGTCTTACACATCATTCTCCTTCATTCACTCTCCCATCCAACAATTTGATCTACTTGCCATTACTTACAAATGATAGTGCAGCTCTTATCTCCATGAGTGGAATGTTCTCTCTCCTCACCTCCACCTCTTGACACGTCCTCCTACCTTCACATCTATTTTATTTTGTTGAGAATTTCCTTGTAGACTCTTGAAATATTTTAGGGTACTTGAACATCAGAGGATATGGTCAAAGTGCTAAAAACACTAGTAATGGCTGGTCTTTCTCAGGGAATGGCATTCCACTAGATAAGGGGAAAAGGAAATAAAGAGCTAGGGATAGAGATTGCAATGAAGAAGCAGGATGGTACAGAAAATAGAGCTCTGGGCCAGGGGCTAGGAATACCTAAGTTCAAGTTTGTTCTTGCACACCTTATTACCTTGTCAAATCTCTACTTCTGCATTAATTTCAATTCTAAAATGGGGATCATGAGATCAGATGAGATAATATTTGTAAAATACTTAGCATACTGCCTGGCACATTGTAGAAGCTATATAAATATTTATTCCCTTCCTTTCCTTCCCCCCCCATAAATTATTTCTCAAAGAAGAATATTGATCATCAGAATGAGTTAGTCTACTAGAGTGTTGTAGACTTGGAGCCTCAAGAGATAGGACTGAAGGACACAGGAAGGGGTCGTTAAAAACTCTGGCTGGCACCTCTCCACCTCCATTTGCACAGGAAATGACTACATCAGTTCACTTCTATTGTGTATGGGAAGCTTAACTGGCAGGATCCAATCTGGGAAAGCCAGACTATGTGGACAGACACACACTGAAGATTTTAAACCATTTTTCTTTGGTTCAGTTCTTCATTTTTATTCCCCTTGGTGCATGGCCCTATTGATTTGTTGTTTTTCAGTCGTGTCTGATTCTTCATGACCCCATTTAGGGTTTTCTTGGCAGAGACACTAGAGTGGTTTGCCATTTCCTTCTCTAGCTCATTTTATAAATGATAAACTGAGGCAAGCAGGGTTGACTTGCACAGGTAATAAGTGGCTGAGGTAGGATTTAAACTCCAGGACTTCCCAATTCTGGGGCTGGTGTGCAGACACTGATTGATAAGATGCTTGAAGCTGGAGTATGTAGAAGAAAGGTAACTGACTGGTTTACCGACAATGATTTTTTTCTCTGGACATCTTTTTCTTGCATTCCTAATTATTTAGTTTGCAGTGACATTTGCTGGGGAAGAAGGTGTTAATTAATCCTGTGTATTGTTGCTGATGAGGATAGTGGACATTCTCTTTTCTTAAAGTTAGAGTTAAGAAAACTGAATAAATACTCATGTCCTTGACAGATTCCAGCCACATTTGCTTTCTCACCTGGCTTTATTTGGAAAATTTTCAAAGGATAGCAACATCCCCCATTTTTCTTGGTAAATTCACCTAAATTAATATTTTGTATTAGGAATAAGTAGTGAATCTCTTGACATCCTACATTCCCTTCTCTCTTACTAAATTTTATTACACTTCTATGTAAGCCTCCTTCCTCCCTTGGTGTTTACAGCTTTTCTATATTTTTAGATATTCTTTTCCACAGTAGTATCTCTCAGTTCTCCCCCACCCCCAACTAACTCCCACCCCTACTTTAGTTTTTGTTGGCCAAGCTGCCTATATTCAGTTTGTCTAATCTTTTCTCCTAAGAAAATCACTTCAGGCCTTAATCATTTGTGTTGTTTTTCTCTTCTTCCAGTTATTTGCTGTCTTTGTAGTAATGAGGTGCCCAAAATAAATGTAGTATTTCAAGGCCATTGGGATGAGAAATGGAGAATGAGAAAGGTAGAGCTACCCTTTTCTTGCTCTGACATGATACTTTAGTATTAGCAATCCCAAATTGTATTGACCTTTTTAGTTGCCATTTCCCATTACAAACTTGGATCTAATTTGCTGCCCCCTAAGATCTCTTTCAATATTACTTTTTCTAAGTTTCTCCGTTCCATTGACTCTGTTTAAATTTTTTTTGTTCATTCAGAGGTATTAGTTTGTATATTTTCCAAATTGATCCTTATCATCTCACCTATTTTAATTTGTTCCCTTTTGGTGACACCCTTGTTATGAAGGAAGCAGTGCAAGGAAAAGAGAAATATTTATCAAAGTGATCCTTTCAATTTACCTGGAGCTGATCTCAACCTTAAGATACTTTAGATATAAAAGAAAGTTTTGGTCCAACAACTTGAAAAAAAAAAAGGGACTTATGAATTTCAGATGGATTCCATTAAGTTAGAAGAAAAGAAATACTTGAATACTACCAGATAGGACAGAGAACTTTGTTTTAGCTATGTATTTTTCAGAACTCAATCATAAATCTATATAATAGAGTAGGACTGAATTCTTATCCTTTGCTTAAGAGCACAGATTAGGCCTTCTGGCAATCTGAGCTATGAAAATGTATGGAAGTGCTGAAGGAAACGAAAAACTCACTTGGTGACATTTCATACATACAAGGGTCATGGAAATTTTATTTTTCCAAGTCTGACCATTTTCCATCATTTTGCACCTAGATCGGAGACAATTTCAACCTGAGAAAATAGTGAGCCAGAGAATGGATCCTGTCAGGTTACCAATCAACTTTATAGTTAAATGATGAATTGCAGGAGACCGTGGAGGGTTTAAAATCAGCTGATCTGTCACCCAGGAATGAGAGAGGATGGTTGGAAAACTTAAAGGGGAACTATAAAAACTGTGGCTAGAGAAAGGAATCCTTAAACACACTGTTGTCTAGACATTCCCTACATGCCAGTTGGGACAACGAACCCATCAGGATCTATCAAGGTGGGGGGGGAACTCCAAGTAATTTATGTCCCTTGTTGATTTTTGGGTTGATGTCATCCATCTGACTATTTTTCACTGTATCTTTCTCTTTTCTTTGAATTCTTAATCTCTCTCTCTCTCTTTTTTTGGTATAGTCATCCCTCTCTTTAATTCATTGATGGAAAACAAATTATGAATATAAGATTTCTGAGTTCCTCTATTAGCCATCCATCAGTAGCCTGGACTTTCCTTCCCATTACCTCCATCCTCATTTTACTAGTATTTTGAAAAAATAAAAGCAATAACATATATATGTTTTAAAATTGAATTGACGCATAGACATGCTTGACCTTAAAATGCATCTGGAGTGCACAAGATTCATTGCTTACTTATAAGATTTCCATCAAATGCTTTAAACTAATAACTTCTGGTCTTTACATTTACTACTTTCTTGGAGCAAAACAGCTTGCTGTGAATTCCCCATTTGCTCTTAATACTACAGAATGTGGAATTCCTTAACCAAGTTATATTGGAGTGATTGCTGGGAAGCTTCCTCTTCAGTCAGATGGAGGGTCCCATGAAAGCAGGTACAATAAAGACATTGACTTTGGTGGAGACAGTCAAACAGTGAATAATCCATTGGCCCAAGAAATGTGTCCCTTGGTTCTTCTCTGAACTAAGCAGACACAAATATGACTCAAATTTCTACTTTTCTTAAAAATGAGAGGAGATTTTTGTTTCCCAGCATATATCACACTGTTATATTGGTAGGATAAATGAGTTGACCAGATTTTGCTAGTTCATAAGTTAGCCAACCCCCGGGGTACCTTTTAGTCAATTAGTGTTTAAATAGTTCCCTTGAGACTAGAAAAAATTAATGTTCATCCTTTGCAGTGTCCTAGACCTAAGGTCTATAGGAGCTCGCTGCTTCTGAGAAACATTGATAATAGGAAAGTTACAGTATTCCTAAATAATTCTGGCACTTAACAATCCAACCTTGAAAGTGAGAAAGATGTCTCTGAAAAGGTTCCCAAGATGAATATCCACTTATGGGTTAGGTGCAGGGAGCAGCTGATAATAGTTACCAGGGACAAGTGAATTAAATATGGTTCCTCCTTCCTGTTCATTTATTCCTCCTCTTTTTCTAGCAGATATATTCCATGGAAGCTTAGCAGCTGAACTAGGGAGAAAGTGATTTTTCCATGCCATCCCAGGGTGTGTTGAAGAAACTTAAAAAAGGCTTAGGAAGGGCATGATAATTGTTTTCAAGTATTTGAACTGATTGCTCCTCATACCTAGAAGTGCTTTTCCTTTATACCTCTGCCTCACAATGCTTTTCTTCCTTTATTTCAGAGCTCAAGCACCATTTTCTTAATGAAGCCTTACCTAACCCCCCATTTGCTACCTTCCCTCCCTAAGTACTTTATATTTAATGATTATGTCTATATTTGTATTTATTCACCTTATGTTTATGCTATATGTATTTATACAAGTACTTCTCCTATGTATTAGAATGGAAGCTCCTTACAGATGATTTCATTCTTTGTTTTTATCCCCAATGCCTAATATAGCTCTTGGCACATAAATGGATGCTTGATAAATGTTTATTGATTGAGTGATTTGTGAAAGAGAGATTATACTTAATCTACTTGACCCCAGATTGTGTGTCAGTGAGCAGTGGTAGAAGATAGAGACAAATTTGCACCCAATATATGGAAAGACTTTCTGACAATTAGACTTGAGCAAAAAATAGAGTGCATTACCTCAGGAGATAGTGTGTTCTCTTAAATTGGAGGTCTGTAAGTGGAAGCTGGATGAATGCACTCATCAAAGGCAGTATAGAGGAAATTCCTGTGGGAATGGATTGGACTATATTGACCTCTGAGGTCTTTTCCTACTCTGGGATTCTATGATTCCAACACATTTATAAGGGCATTTTCACAGACAATTTAAGACAATTCTGGCAAACAAACATATACCTTGGAGTCCTTGCACCAAGTCCTCTCCAGGTGATTTTCCCTTTTCCTAACATACAAATGCATCACTCTAAAGGGTGCAGTTTCCTAGTATTTAAATGGAGCCTGGATCTGATGATAATAGTTGCCCCCTACTTCTAGATTTGCTTAAATCTGATAATAATAGTTGCTCCCTACTCAGAAATCACATTTCCAGGCCCTGAAGTGCACAATTCAAATCATATTCGGAGGCTTGGGATGCCCAGGAAACCCACTTAATTTACATCAGGAAATGATTTACAATTTCTTCCCCCCACCATCTCTCCATAAGCAGAAGCCTCAAAATGAAGCCTATGAATTACAAGGATGCCAAATGCTCAGGAATAGTGTGAACCAATCAAACAACAAAAGGTCCTCAAGGGCCAAATTCATCTTTTGCCTAGATAAAACTCTGCCATTGACTAACAAGGTCAGAAAGATCCAGTCTACTGAACTGGTAAAGGATGAACTAAAATAATTTCTTCTTTGACCTCTTTTTCTATATCAACATAGAATGAAGGACTAAAGCCTAAAGTTACCTTCAATAACGTATAGATTAGAGAAAATTTTTGTAGTACCCTTTGGAAGAAGCTTTAGAACTAAAAGATGAAATATGCACAAAATTATCTTAATATATAGAATCTTCTCTAGGAGGTTCATATAATGAACTAAAAGAAGTGGATTTGAAATCAAACAATCTATGTGTGAGATTTAATATTGCTCTTTGGAAAAGTCATTTAACTACCCAAACCTTATAGTCCTTTTTTGTAAAACAGGGACAATTAGATTTGCATTTCTTCTTTTACAAGAAATTTACAAGAATTCACATTTTATCACAACGTTATTGATCTAGCAGTGTTTCTACTGGGCTTATACCCCAAAGAGATACTAAAGAAGGGAAAGGAACCTGTATGTGCCAAAATGTTTGTGGCAGCCCTTTTTGTAGTGGGCTAGAAGCTGGAAAATGAATGGATGCCCATCAATTGGAGAATGGTTGAGTAAATTGTGGTATATGAATGTTAGGAAATATTATTGTTCTATAAGAAATGACCAGCAGGATGAATACGGAAAGGACTAGTGATAGACTTACATGAACTGATGCTAAGTGAAATGAGCAGAACCAGGCGATCATTATATACCTCAACAACGATACTGTATGAGGATGTATTCTGATGGAAGTGGATCTCTTTGATAAAGAGAGATAATTCAGTTTCAATTGACCAAGGATGGACAGAAGCAGCTACTCCCAACAAAAGAACACTGGGAAATGAATGTAAACTGCTTGCATTTTTGTTTTTCTTCCTGGGTTATTTATACCTTCTGAATCCAATTCTCCCTGTGCAACAAGAGAACTGTTCGGTTTTGCACACACATATTGTATCTAGGATATACTGTAACCTATTTAACATGTATAGAACTGCTTGCCATCTGGGGGAGGGGGTAGAGGGAGGGAGGGGAAAAATTGGAACAGAAGAGAGTGCAAGGGATAATGTTGTAAAAAATTACTCTGGCATGGGTTCTGTCAATAAAAAGTTATTTTAAAAAAAAGGAATTCACATTTTAAAGTGTGAATTAGGATTGTGTTTTAGAAAAGCAGTTCTCAAAATGTGATCCATGGAGTCTTAGGTGGGTGGGTGGGGAGTCAGACCATTTCAGGGAGTTTCTGAGGCCAAAATTATTTTGTTAAAATACAAAGATGTCATTTGCTTGCAAAAAATATTCCTTCCTTTTCCAGTAACTACTATTTGGATGAGGTTGGATTTTCTTCAAATACTTTAACCAAAACACCAAATTGAATTAGAATTAATGCAGAAGCAGATATGAAAATCTAGCTATTTTGTATTGAATCAGACATTAAAAAGATTTGCTAAAATATGGAAACAATCCCAATCATATAAAATTATACACATAGATATTTTTTCATAAAATATTATCTTAATGTGTAATGGATTGTTGTTTTTCAGTTATTTCAGTCATGTACCACTTCATAACCCTATTTGGGATTTTCTTGGCAAAGATAGTAGAGTTTTTTTTTTTTTTGGCAATTTCCTTCTCTAGCTCATTTTATAGATGAAGAACTGAGGCAAACAGAGTTAAGCGATTTGTTCAGGGTCACACAGCTAGTAAATGTCAGGCCAAATTTGAACTCAGGAAGATGAATCTTCCTGACTCCAGGCTTAGCACTCTATCTACTGCATCTCCCAGAAACACCTTATATTATCCCTTTGCTATTGTTCCACAATTGGTAGTAGAAATAAATAAAAATTCTGAGACAAAGGATTTTTTCTAAACCTCATTTTAGAACTCGTGGCCTACTAGTACTACTATGCAGTTTATATAAAGGGCTTTTATCCATGTTATTTCTTTTGATCTTCAAAACAACCCTGTGAGGGAAGAGAAATTTTATCTCTATTTCACAGGAGACTGACTCAGAGGGATATAGTGATTTGCTCAAAGGTCACAAAGCTAATTAGTGTGTGATAGCAGGATCTAAAACCAGGTCTTTTGACTCCAAATCTAGTAAGTCTTCTCTATCATGATCTTTGACCTTTCTGTTTTCTTAGAGACCAAGATGATATCATCAAATTGGACCTCAGCTCAATCAAGAACATAGTTAAATCAATATATAAATCAGCAGTTTTGAGAAGAGCAAGCCAGAAGGTAGCAGGAGATGTGGGTTATAGTCCTGGCTCTGCTACTGACTACTCTATGTGAGTACATATGAGGGTATAAATCAACTCCTCCTTCTAGATCTATTTCCTCATCCATATTAAAAATGGCTATAGTAAAAAGGACTCAACTAGACTTTTAAGATCTCTTCCAGTTCTAAAGCTACTATCCGATGAGCTCTAAAATCCTTTCTGGCTTCTAAATGGTGTGATTCTAGGTATTTGTTGATCACATGCTATGTGACCAGTATTATAGAGAATATTGAATAACTATATTAAGGATCTGTAATTGCATTGACATGGGAACTGATTGGTTGAATCAGTCAATCACCAACTATTTATTAATTGCTTTTTATATGCCAGGAAGGCATTGTCCCCAAGAAAAAAAGATTCTTGCTCTCAAAAAGCTTTAATGTAGTGGACAACATTCAAATACAAAACCCAAGATAAATATAGTCTAATTGCATAATAACTAGATGGGGAAGACAATTGAAGGGAGAAGAAAGAGGAGCCAGAAAGACTTTGTGAAGAAGGTAAAAGTGAGATGAATCTAAAGGAAGCCAAAGAAGTTGAAGATAGAAGTGAGAAAGGAGTGAATTCCAGTCCTGGAAAAAAACCAGTGCAAAAGGCATGGAGTCAGGAGGTGGATAGTACTCTGTATAAACTAGTGAATAGACCACTGTAGTTGGATGATAGAGTATATGGTGGGAAAATAAACAGAGACCAGGTTGTGAAGGGCTTTAAATATACAAAAGGATTTTCTATTTGATCATGGAGATAATTAAGAGCCACTATTAAGTAAAGGGATGATATAGTAACATCTGCACCCTAGAAAATTGCTTTAGCAGCTTAGACAAGTTGTTGTGGGCAGAGGACTTGAGATATAAAGATCAATTAGAAGATTACTGCAATGTTCCAGGAAGAGGTGATGAAGGCCTGTACTAAGGTGATGGGTTGAGAGGAAATGGGATGTTTAGCCTGAAATAGATCAAATGTCCTCAAATATTTGAAGAGCTACTGTTGGGGGACAAACTACTATCCTTCTAATAGCCACAGAGGGCAGTCAGGAATAATGGGTAGAAGTCATGAAAACAACAAATTTAGACTGGCTATTGGGGAACATTTCCTAAAACCAAGAGGCATCCAAAAGTGGAATGGGCTGTCTCAGGAGATATTGGGTTTACCTTTAGAAGAGGCTGTCAGACAAAGATTTGATGACCACTATTTATTATGTTGTGGATTTAGGTTTAGGTTGAACTAGATGACTGTAATGTTAGGGCTAGCTTTCTGGAGGATCAGCCTTGATCCTAGTGCAGGAGGAGAGCCATCAGGAAGATAGTCAAAAATGGAGTGTATCATTTCCAGTCTTTCTTAGCCCTTAATATACTTTAGTACAATTACATTATTCTGAATATGTGTGAATTAGAGAACCATTACATCACCATACTGAGTACTAAGTATATGTGAACTAGAGAACCATCATCTCATCAATTCTACTGAGTAACAAGGTATTAACCTTGTTTCAAGTAGAGTTCTCTAGAGTTCCAGCCCTTCTGAGGTTTCTTTCAATTCAATTTTGTGATGAACATTGTCCAGGAAATTGTAAGCTACTTGGGGCAGGGACTACCTTTAACTTGTTTGCTTTTTTCCTAGCTTTTTAGTTTGAGAGATATAAAAGTCACTGGAGTGAGGTAGAGATCTACTATATAATAGTTTTGTGACTTTGGACAGGTCATTTAACTTCTCTCAGTTTCTTCCTTTGTAACAAATGAGCTAATGATAGCTGTCCTACTTATGTCAGACACATAATAGCCATTCAATAAATGTTTACTTACTTGCATGAGATTATTGGGATGAGCAGATGACAATGTACATAAAAGGATTTGTAACTTTAAAAGTTGGAATAAGTGGAAATTATTTTTGTTGTCCACCATATTGGTCAGTATTGTAGGTAATAATAATAATAAAAATAAAATAACAAATCTAATAGGGCCATAAACTGCAAATTTTAACTACAATTAATATCTCCATTCCGCTAAAACTGACATCTGTGAAAACCCAATCAGACCCAAAAGCAAAAGCAGTATTATGTAGTAGAAAGAATGTTAGGTTTGGTAGTGAGGGATACAGTTTCATATCTTAACTCTAATATTTGCTATCTTAGGCAAATCTCTTTACATCTGGATTTGTTTCCTCTTTCCTAATGGAATAGTTGTATTAGAGGAACTTTAACTCCTTTGATAACAGCTTTTTGGGGTCACTCAACAGAGTAAAACTTTACAAAAGAACTGTAGCTCCTACCAAGATTCCTGAATCAAAACATGTTGACTCAGAAACTTGATAGAGGTGGGTAAAGATAGAATACCGGATGCTTTTCCTTTTACAAAGTTTTCTGAGAGGCTTGGAAAGAAAACGTAGATTTACTCCAGAGAGAGAGAGAGGCAGAAGGGGGGGGGAAGGAAAATTCTGAAGGTAAAGGGTATGGAAAAGAGAAAAGCAGAGAAAGAAACAAGAGGAAGGGAGAGGACAGAAATGAGAGTTGGTGAAAAGAAAGAAGAAATAAAATTATTAGGAAGTAAAACATCTTTGATGACTTGGTCCCTTTGGTTCTGGGTACCTTGAACTAGGAGTGAGGACTTGGGTTTGAAACGCTCAAAGCTTTGGCCATTGCAGAAACCTGGCACCAATATAGTCAAACAAGCAGATTGAAGTCCAGGAAGGGTATCAGGACTCCACTGCCTAAGGGTTATCTTTTGAATCTAGGCATGGACACTCCCAATCCTATTTCCTTGTCTCCCCCTCTGATCGTTTGACCTCTTCCAGGGTCACTTGACATTCCTTTTCAACCCCGAGAAATTCTTTCCCTCCTTTCCTTCACTATCCCTAATTGCAGGATATTTCCCTTGGGATGCGCTCCCCCTCCTCCATCCGAGCCAATTCAGTCTTCTTCTCCCCCAACCCCCTCTTCGCCCCAAGCTTCTCTTTGTTGCCTTTAATTTCACCTGGAGAGTGAGGGATTGGGACAACGTGCAAACAGAGTGAGAATGGGAAGTCACTGCTGGGTTATTGTCCCGGGACCAGACCGATCGATCCTAGGTCGGAGCGGGTCCCATGAGTGTTTGGCTCTGGAGCTTCCCCGACCCTGGCCAGCTCCTGCCCCTCTCGCCTCCGCCCCTCAAAGTAAGGGAACCAGAGCCACCCAGATCTGAGGCTGAGGGTAGATACCACTCGCCGTTGGGCAGGGGCATGTGTAGTCAGATAAATGAGCCTACACACCTCCTAGTAAAAATCGGAAGCACCACAGCAATAAATAGTAACGAATGCTAAAGCTATTCCTGGAAGCTCAGGAGTGAGGACAGCAGGAATAAAGTATTCCTAGAAATTGACTCATTCCCGCCGTCTCTCTTCTCCCTTCACCCGCTTTCAACACCCGGCGCAGGAGAAGGGACAAAGGGAGACCGAAGTCTCCCAGGTCGACTGGCAAAGGGTGGAGAGGGACGCCCAGTCCCGGAGAGCCCCTGCGGAGCGGACAGCCCGCTTCTCAGCCCGGAGCAGGCAGTGGGAGGGCGGCGCGGCGCGGGGCGCAAGGGGAAGAGCAAGAGCGCAGCTGCCCCTCCCGGGACGGCCCCGCGCTGGGGCCCCTTGCTACTCGGTCCGCCCCGCCCTCTCCTCCCCGGGCTGGGCACCGGCCCCGAGGCTGCCCTTCCTCCCCACTGAGATGCAGGCGCGCTCCCTTCCCACTTTGTAAAGGCGAGAAACCCGTGCAGCCCAAGACAAAGAAACTCTCCTGCCTTTCTCTCCAGTACCCCCTCCGCCCCCAGACACTCCCCTCCTCTCGCAGCCCGCCTGTCTGGCCGTCTCGCCCTCCCCGCTTTTTCACCAGCCCCCTTCTTTAAGACCACGATTGATAAAGGGTTAGGGATGATTGGGAAATCCACTAAAAAAGACATCCTCGTGCCTTCGATCTCCACCCCCCCCACCTCGCTCCGTCGCCCGCTGGCACCCTGGCCAATGCCTAGTTAACGACGCCCCACTCTAGTGGCGTCCCCTTACCCTCTCTAACTCTCACTGCCCCCCGAAACCGTCCCGACCCTCTTGCCCTGAGACCGAACCCCCCCTCTACAACTCCCGAGCCACCCACCTTGTCCTAGCCATAGCCCCGACCTGGTCCTGGTCCCCACCAGCCCGCCCCCCAGTCGCTCTCCCCAGCTTCGGGGAGGAGCAGCCACAGCAAGGGGGAAGGACAAGGCGCATACAAAGCCGGAGGAAGGAGCAAAGGGGGAGTGGAGTGGGAAGCGGGAGCGTGGAGGAGATTAGAGGGTTGGGGGTCCCGGAGGTGGGGGAGGGGGAAGGCAGGGTCTATTTACCCGATTTCTTCTTCGACCTCCGAAATATCTGCGAAGATGAGAAAGATGACAAGCAGGGTGAGCAGAGCCAACATCCAGCTCTTGAACTGCAGCTGCATGGCTCGGGCGCCTGCCTCCGACCGGGACCGGCCAGCGGGGGACAGAGCCGGCGAGGAGCAGAGCTAGAAAAAGCGCCTCTCCCACCTGCCTGCCGCCCCCCAACCCCGGGGAGCCCCGCTTGGGCACAAGCGGCCGCCGCGGCGGCGGCAGCAGCAGGCGGGGAGTTGCACAGGCTCTGCGATTGTCCCCCCAGTGCAGCCCAGCCCAGTCCCGCCGTCCCTCCCAGCCGCGGGCTCCTCTCCGCGCTCAGTTTGACAGCTTTGCTCCAGTCGGTGCCCGTTCTCTTCTGTCTCCCCCTCCTCTCTCCCCTCCCCTCCCTTCCCCTCCCCTCGGTGGCATCGCCTCTTAGGAATTTGCCAGGCACATCCCCGTCGCTCCTCTCCCAGGGGCGTCTTGCTCTTCTCCCACCCTCCCTGACCCAGAGAGGGAGGGGGGCCACTAGCATACCCCGACCCCGAGAAGCGCCGTCGCTTTCCCCCTCTTTGTCCAGCTCCCTCTCTCTTTCAAAGTTTTCCTGACACAAAGACCCACACCTGGGGACAGCCGCCAGTCTGGGAGAAGGCGGATCCACGTTGACAAAGGTTCAAGACTAATTTGCCTAATTTGGTGGGAAGGTGGAAGAGAAGATACTTGTAACCATCCGCTGGCAGCCGAGATACTGACACCTGCCGGTGGGGCAGGTGTGGTCAGCGCGAACAAGGATGTAGTTAAACTAGAATGTGGGATTTGAGAGTGGGAAGTTCCTACTTGACAGATGAGGAAGCTAAGGACCCGAGAGATTTACCCAAGGTCAGAGAACAAGTCATTGGCAGAGCTAAGACTAGAACCCACGTCTCTTGATTACTTGGCCAATATTCTTTTACTTCATTACTTCATTACATTCATACTTCATTGAAGCTTTTTGTTGTTTGTTTTATCAACAGACACTAGTAATGCTGAGGACAGAGCACTTAATTCCAGTATCACATCCCCACTTATTATAAAATCAATACTCACCCAGAGTCTCATCCTGATGGAAAAGCATGGTAGGAAAGCTGGGTGCCCACAAGGGGTAAATGCCCCCCATGCTGTATATTTTACGCTTCCTCAATCTTATACAGATTAGCTCAAATTAAATTTTGCACCAACCATTTGCCTAGGGCTGGAAGGGCTCCATTAAGTTTTAGTGGAATTAGAAAATTGCTTAAAATTTTTCTGAGCTAATTGCACAATTCATCAGAACCAGAAAAAAGTACCTTTAAAGCAATTATAACCCAATTTATGTGAAGATTATTGAAGTTTGATCATGGGGAGAAAGGAACTATATAGATAGTAATTTTAAAAATCATAATCTTATTTTAGAAATAGTAACCAGATCATAGTATCACAGATTTAGTGCTTCACAGGACCTTTGGAGTCAACCAATCCTGAAAAGGAAAATTCAAAGGTAATGGAACTGCTCTGATTTCTGTGTTACTTACACAGTGTTCTTACGATCTATATATTATTGGAACATCTACTGCAAAGAGGTAAATTTCTAGAGAAGAGTACTTTAAGCAGTTATAATGGGGAACACTCCCTACTTTGTTTTCCCACTAACTCATATTCTCGAACATTTAATTTTTCTAGGTGCTAATCTACCCCATAGATTAATGAAAGAGATAGTTTCCAGGACTAATGGAGTAGTTATGAAGAAAAGGTGTTGGTTAGGTGCGGGAGGAAGGTCAGGGTATATAAACCCTTTTAAGAATAAACTGCTTTCTTTTGTCATAAGAAATTCTCTTAACCATGAGCCCCATCTTGGGGAAACTATGTCAAAAAATGCTGCATACATGGAAGTTAGTGGCTGAGTTTGGGGAGTAGTTGTATATTATTATTGGGGGGGAATTTTTGAATAGTATTTTTTTCTCTTTTTTCTTTTTATTTTTTTCTTAATTTTTAGCAAGGCACTAATGTTGAAATTCTATTATAAGGAACTCCAGGAGGAACCCCATTTTTTGGTTAGAATATAACTTGCTTATGACAACTCATTGAAGAAAATTTATTCCTAGTTTGCTGGAACTAGAAATAAAAGAGAACCTTCCAGTAATGAATTAGCAAATAAAGAGGGGTTCTGAACTAAATAAGGAAAAGAGACTAGGCGCACTATCACTGCCACTCCATTTTTCTTTGTGAAAAATGTTTCTTTTTGTATGTTGAGTATATTTAGGCGATTGCTTTGGGAATTTTGGTGTTAGAAGAGAGATAATCACTTCTTAAAGATTGTTAAGAACTTTGTTCTCTTTTCTTCCAAGCTTTTCTTTATATTATTCTTCCCACAGATTCTATGTTTTAACTAATCTATACCACTAACTGTTTCCAAAATTTGACTTAGTGTCCTTCTTTGGATATAGCTTAGCATAGTGTCTGGCACATAATAAGCCCTTCATAAATGGTTTATTCAAATCCAAGGTAACATCCCACTTTCTTAGGAAATCTTTACCAATCCCTTTTAATTGTGGAGCCTTCTTTCTATTGACTATTTCTTCATTATTCTGTGTATAACTTGTTTGTAAGCAGTTATTTGCATGCTATCTCCCTTGTTAAAATGCAAAGAAGTCAGAGTGTCCTTTGCTTTTCTTTGACTTCCCAGAGCTCAGCATAGGGGCTTGGCACATAGTAAACACTTAATGAATGTTTATTCCTATCTTTCAAATTCCTTATCTTTCTTGAAGGTATCCACTTTGGTAGAATCTTCCTTGATTCCTCGCTTAATCCTTTTCAAGTTTCCCTAGAACATTTTCAGTGATCTCTCCTCTATCCTTAACAAATGAAATGTTTGCAAAAGTGTTTAGAATAAATGCTTCCTTTTCCCTTACTTCTTCCCTTTCCTTTATCACAATTTGCTTAGCTTATCTGTTTATACATGTTCACTTTTCCATAGTAAAATGCAATCTCTTTGAGGGCAGGGATTTTGTTCCTTTAGCTATCATCCAGTGTAGGGCTTCTTAAACTTTTTTCCACTGGCAACTCCTTTTCAATTGAGAAATTTTTATGCAACTCTGTTTATATAGATATATAAAATAAATATGCAAGTCAAACATTTACTAATAACAAATCATAATTTTGTGATCCCCACATTCAGTTATGAGACCCCGTGTAAGGTTGCAGCCTATAGTGTAAGAAGTTTTAATCTAGTGATATTTAATAAATTCTTGTAGATTGATTATAGAAAATAATTTTTGCAGGAAAAGTTGCTGGAGGATGTGTTTTGGTGAAGGGTTAGGTTTTTGTTGTTGTTGTTATTATGCCATGACAGGAATCTTCAATAACATACTAGGTGCAATAGGATAAGTTTCCTGATGCAGCTCCCTTACCTTGACTCGACTTTCTCCCCACCCACAGCCCCTGCCTACACAACTTCTTTTAGCTCCAGATTCCCTGGATGGCTTGTTGGCCTCATGAAATTTTGTTCCCAACTTCTTTGACACAGCTTCTTGGCCTAGGGCCAATAAAAATCCAAGCCATTAAAAAAAAACTAGGGCCAAAAAACCCCAAGAAGTTCCAAACCTCTCCAAATTGACAGGTACATGAGTCTACTCAAGGCCAAGTTGCTATATCCTAATGACCAGAAACTACTCTGATAACTGACAAGACAAATTTCCAGATGGAGAAAAGAGGAACTGCTGTATCCTTGTTGCATATCCTTGCTGTATGCCTTTGTTAAACTTTCATTGTCTCCCAACATTGCATCCCAACATTGAACCTGAGCAAAGAGTGGTGGCTTTAGAGTTACATCTCTAACACTAGGATTGTCCCCTTTCACTTGTGTGTGATTATAGGTGAGTGCATGGGGAGTAGTTGATTTTCTCTCCCCCCCCCCATTTCCTAATATTGAAAGAAATCCTGGGGTGAGGGTAGGATTTGCATAGTCTTGCATCAGCCCCTGAGACTGAGACTGAGAAATGGAAAGAGGGCATAAGTTAATGCCTTTCCAAGATCCAAAAAAAGGCTCAGTGGGAGATATTGATTCAGTGGGTAATGTGCTATCTGGCTGCAGGGAAAAGGAAGAAAGGAATGGGACCAAATTCTCCCTAACTTGGTTAAAGACCTTTGGTGAGCAGAGTGAAAGACAGAACATTTTGATTAGCCTCCAGGCATTCCGAGTCTGGATATTTCTCTGAAAGAACTGGTACTATCTCCTGAGAAAGAACATCATAGAATCATAGATTTAGAGGCAGAACCTTTGAAGTTATCTAGTTCAAATTTCTAATTTTACATGTAACTTCTGGGGTCATTTCTTCTCACATATTCCCCCCTCAAAAAAGGGTATCCCAAGCTCAAGACACTCTTTGGGCCATCACCTACTCAAAACAAATAGTGCAAGAGTCCCATTGGTGTATTTACTCTTTCCAGCTAGCCAGAGGATGTATTAATCTACACAAAAGACATTTAATAAAATAGAATAGCAAATAAAATGCCAAGAAAAGGTTTACCATATTTGCCTGTGGTATATACTCTTACATTACTAGTGGTGGAAAGCACTAACAGATGTATGGCTGGAAAACATGCATAGAAAACACATCTATGGTCGGAAAAGATGCATGGCCTCCTGGACAGAATATGTGTAAAGGGCATGTTCATACCTCTGACAATTCATGGTTGCTAAAATCCTCTGGTGATATACTCATTTTGATTCTTACTTATGGGAGAATTCCACTGGGGGCTGTTCTACTCATCTTGTGCTGCAACCTACTTCTGGGCATCATCTTTTCAGGACAGAAGGAAAGAAAGTAGGAAGGAAGGAGGCCACAAGCATTTATTAAGTGCCTACTATGTACTAGGCACTATGCTAAATGCTTTACAAATATTATATCATTTGAAAGTTTCAACAACCTTGGAAGAGAGTTGCTATTATTATCCCCATTTTCCTCTTGAAGAAACTCAGAGATTAAGTATTTGCCCATATAGCTAGTGAATGCTGAGGCTGGATTTGAAGCCAGTTTCAGATTTTCAGATGTGAGCTGCCCTGTACACTCATATCTCCTATATATGTAACCCTTATGTGTGTATCTTGGCCATATAAATATCTCAATAGGGACCGCACATCTTCTCTGGCCATAGATGTGTTTTCTATGAATGTTCATCGCCATGCATAGAAACTGAGTCCAGATCCAATGCTCTCTCCATCATCTACATCACTTTGTGCAGGGTTACCTGCTGGCCACCTCAGCTTCTGTCTGCTAGGGTATAGTGACTAGCAAGCCTCTCTTTGATGGGAAGAGGTTAATAGTTCTTTAGTTATAACAAAGGTTATATAGTTATATGCTATGTAATGCTATCTAAAGGATAGTTGAAAAGCAAGAGGAATAGCCCCAAAATGAGATGATGTCTTTTAACTGCCTGTATCTTGTGCTGAATTGAAATCAATTGTGCCAGATAGTTAAAACTTTCTTGTAATTTCTGTTTAGTTTCTTATAGGAATTCTGTGTCCCCCCAGATCCATTTGTATGCATTCTGCCAAAGAAAGCTGGTTGGAGTCTGGCTACTAAAGCCCACTTTATTTCAAAATACTCTTATTTTGTGAGCCAGAAAATAAAGCTAAATGAAGGAATAAAAATTATTATCCTTTACTCTCCTAATCCACATTCTTTTTTTAAAAAAATATTCATTTTTAATACACAATGCTTCATGAATCATGTTGGGAGAGAAAAATCAGAACAAAAGGAAAAAAACATGGGAGAGGAAAAAAGGCAGAAAAAAGAAGAGAACATAGCATGTGTTGATTTACATTCAATTTCCATAATTCTTTTTCTGGATGCAGATGGAATTTTCTGTCCAAAGTCTATTGGGATTGCTTTATATCACTGAACCATTGAGAAGAACTAAGTCTTTCATGGTTGATCATTAAACTTTCTTGCTATTATTGTGTACAATGTATTCCTGGTTCTGTTTGTTTCACTCATCATCAGTTCATGTAAATCTTTCCAGGTCTTTCTAAAATTAGCTTGTTCATCATTTTTTATAGAACAATTATATTTCATTATTTTCCTATACTGCAACTTATTCAGCCATTCTCCAATTGGTGTGTATCTACTAATTTTCCAATTCTTTACTATCTCAAAAAAAGCTGTTATAAACATTTTTGCCCATGTGGGTCCTTTTCCTTCCTTCCTTCCTTCATAATTTCCTTGGGATACAAACCCAACAGTGGCACTGCTGGGTCAAAGGTTATGCACAGTTTTATAGCCTTTTGAGCATAGTTCCAAATTGCTCTCCAGAATGGTGGGATCATTTCACAATTCCACCAACAATGCATCAGTGTCCATTTTTTCCCACATCCCCTCCAACATTTATCATTATCTTTTCCTGTCATTTTAGCCAATCTGAGAGGTGTGAGGTGGTACCTCAGAGTTGTTTTAATTTCCATTTTTTTAATCAATAGTGATTTAGAATTTGAAAATTATCTGTCCATATCTTTTGACCATTTATCAGTTGGGGAATGGCTTGATACAGTTCTTTATATATTTTAGAAATGGGACCTTTATCAGAAACATTGGCTATAAAGAATTTTTTTCAGCTTTGCATTTCCCTTTTAATCTTGTTTCTGTTGGTTTTGTTTGTGCAAAACCTTTTTAGTTTAATCAAAGTTGCTTATTTTGCCTTTCATAATGTTCTCTAGTTCTTTTTTGTTCAAAAATTCTTCCCTTTTCCAAAGATCTTTTACGTAAATTATCTCTTGCTCTCTTAATTTGTTTATAGTATCATTTTTTACGCCCAAATCACATACCCATTTTGATCTTATTTTGGTATGAGGTGTGAAATGTAGGTCTATGCAGAGTTTCTGACATATTATTTTCCAGTTTTCTCAGCAATTTTTGTCAAATAGTGAGTTCTTATTCCAGAAGCTGGAGTTTGGGGGTTTATCAAATACTAGATTACTGTAGGTCTTGATTATTGTGTCATGTGTATCTAATCTATTCCACTGTCCACATTCTTTCTTGTATCATATATATTTTTCAACAGCAAAAACCAAACCAAACCAAATCCCCCAAATCTTCTGGCTTTTATGTTTTATTATGATCAGGTTAAAACTTCAGTGTTTCTCTATGTACAGATGAGGAAATTTAGGCTCGGAGACATTTTGACTTATCTAGAGTCACACAAATAGTAGCACTGAGATACAAGCCCTTTAACTCCAAATGAAACTCCTCAAAGCACAATGAAGAGTTTTTATTAGAGAGAGAATATTATTGGTAACAGTTAGCACTCAATTGCACAATTTTTTGTTGTGTTTGTAATATTCAAATATTCAACCTAGCTAATAAACAAATACTATTGAGGCATTTTTTTTTCTCCTTGATTGATTGCTTCCCTACTGATCCATCACCTATCATATTGAATAAAATAAGAAAGTAAAAGGCCAGGAATCACCAGGTAGGATGGCTATTGCTTAATGCTCTCAGAGGGAGCAGAAGCAGTGCTATATATTCACATAAGTTAACTTGATAAGAATCCATGGAGACCTTCCAGAGAAAACTGGGGCAGCAGAAAAATAACCTCAAAGGGTAACAACACTGCAAATCAAACTTAACTGACAGCCAAGTCAGATCTCCATGACCACAGCATGGTCCCAGTTTGGGAAGGACTGGAACCTTGATATGTGTAATGGGGGAGCTGGGTGAACTGGGGCTCCTGAGACTTTTTTGTCCTTCTAATGCCGTATTGCTACTGACCACCTATCTCATCATCCAAGGCCAAAGTCAGAATGCTGTCCAGTGGCTAGCAAATACAAAAGGGAGAAATCATCTCTGTAAAAAGATGTAAAAACCATCTCAGACGGAGATTTACTTTGCACTAGGGCAAATAAAATAATCATTTGGTTAAGGAACTTCTAGAACTTAGTTAGGAAGAGACACTGCTTCTGTGGTTACCAGGGCTCTCTTATTATATTGTAAAACTAAGGGATATAGAGACCTAAAGGAATAATTATGGGAGGGGAAAAGTCCATTTTGTGATAGAGCTAATGGATTCCAGACTCATTCATTTTGAATTTATTTGAGAAATAAATATTTTGAATAATTGGCACAACTTTCATATTGGCCCTTAGACCTAGAGTATTATATGTTTCCTGACTTGTTGGGCAAAGTAGAAACCAAAAGAATTTTAATGACCCTTGAAGACTAAGTAAAAAAGTACTGTAATTATAAAAATACTATAGTTATTTGTAAATGAATAGTTTCTGGCTTCTAGTCAATTGATTGTTTGGAGATGCATAATTAAGGGGAAGGTAAATCATCCCAGTGATCTGAGCTCAGAATGGTTTAAATTATGCTAAAACATGAGGTAGTTAAGACCTACGAAGTAGTATATATCTATTTGTAGTATATATGCTGGTTTAAGAGCTGAAAGCTTATTCAAATGATCTGGGACATGATAAACACAAGTTTGGAAGACTGGAGATAAGGAGATATAGGGGATTAGTATTTGGGAGGATTTCATTGAATGGGGTTGCTATTTAAACACTTACATGTCCAAAATAAATGTCCACGAATGCTCCACCACTGGAGAAGAATCCACAAAAATAAAGTTGGCAGACCCATACAACCTATAACAAAAGTTACTATAAGATGTTTCCTGGACTTCATAATCCATGCAAGATGAACCCCAAAGTAGAATAGATACTTAAAAAAAAAAAGAAAAAAATGGCTGCATTGTCTAGGAATCATGAGATGCTATTAACCAAGTCTAATCTTGCCACTGTGATAGCCAAATGTTTCAGCTGCTGGCAAATATGCCTTGTTTTAAAGTTCAGATATAGCAGATTTCCTGATAAGAAGAATAGACTACATATCATGGTGGCAGATTAACTACGAAAGTTTTCTTTTGTTGTGGAGGGGGAAGAGATTTGTTTTGATTATTGACACTTAGGATTGGTATTTGTATTCCCAAGATGCTGAATTTGGGCAGAAACAACCTCTGGGAGTTAACAGTGATTGATACATTGCTTGAGGATTCTATACTTTATAGCTTCCCATCAAGGATTCCAATTTATCATTAATGAAGTCTAAGAGTAGGTACAGGAACATGGAATAAACTGGACTTTAAGCATACCATATCACTCTTGAGCAGCTGGCATTATAGAATGCTGGAATGGGCTGCCAAAATCTCAAATAAAATGTTTTTTAGGAGGTCAAGACCTATAAGGCTGGGGAAGCATTTTACAGGTGTTAGTTTATGCCTTTAATCAGCAGTCATTATGTGACTTAAGTCTCTTTTTTCCTGTGCCACATGGGTCTGAGAATCAAAGTGTGGAGAATAAAGGGCAAAGAACTAAAAAGTAGAACAAGCATTAAAGACTAAATAATTCTTCAGAATTTCTTGATTTCCACAACTCTTTCCCTTGTCATCCCTAGCTAGCCATTCTTGTACAGAAAGAGAAAGGAAGAAGAACCTAGAGTTTGGGATACCTAGACTATGCAACAGATTTATGGGAAGTAATATTGATGTTGATGATTATTGTATAAACAATTGTAATGTGTTAGATACTCTGTTGTAGAAGAAATGGGCAAAAGAAAAGGAAGACCATATAAGCCTCACCGCAGAGACCTAAGGTGCCTAAATATAGTAATGAGAAAGAAAAGGGAGGATATGGAGGCTATCTGTGCCCACAATAATTAAATGCTGTTAGAATGCTAAGTTTATGTTGTGGGTAATATCTAAGATTGATTAGCAGTTCTGCATTCATAATGTAATGTCTGATTATTTTGCTTTATAATGTCCTTGATCATGTATAATGTTTGATGTTTATGATAAGTGAGGGGAGGAATGTATTGAGTAGATAAACTTTCTTGAGACACAAAGTGCTTATGAAGTACATTCTACAGTTGCTATGCTTGTAATGTATAAATATTCAATTTGACTGGTGGGGGAGTCCCAGCCAAGCTTGTCCCCAACCCAGTTCACCATTGTAGTTTAGTGATTGTCCAGAATTTCCTCAGTAAAGATCTTTCACAAGCATGGCATGCGTTGTGTGTCAGGAAATGAGTAAAACTCAATGTTTCAAAGGACCAACTGGAAGATATTAAAACCACTGGGAAGAACTTAGCTCTAGAATGGCCCAATGAATGTATTCAGTTAGAGATCATCAGCCTGTGTAAAGCATACTTATGAGAACCAGCCAAGCCAAAGCCAATTGTGCCTAAGAAAAGGGGCAGACTAGAGAGATCATATAGAACTCTGAAAAGAGTGCTGGATTTAGCATCATAGAGTCTGAGTTCATATCTCTTCTTAGCTGCTTACTATCTATATCACCTTGGGGGAAAAAATCACTAAATCACTTTGAAGCTAAGTCTCCTTTTCAACAAAAGGAAGAGGTTGGATTAAAAGTCAGGGGTCTTAAATGGGCTTGTCAAAACCTCTAAGTAAGACCTGAACCAGATGAAAAACAATTGGGAAATGTTTAACAAAATAAAATAAAACTATAATTCAATATAAAGTTAATTTGTGATTTTCTCAGTCAATATGTACCCAAAGGGATCCATTTCTATTTGTTTGACAACTGGACTAGATGACTAATTCTTTGAGCCTGTGAGTATAGGAAGGCTCATTGACATCTTAGCTTGGGAACTAAGCAAGAAGCCACCAGCCTTAATGTGAGAACATTGGCCTGCAAAGCTACATGTTACATCTCAATAGTTCTTTGAAGCTATGAATACTTTTGGAATTTGAAAGCTAATTTAATTATTTTAAAATTCAATTATTTAATTATTTAAAAATGTAAATAAGAATGAATGGAGCAAATTTGAAATGGAACAATAAAATCAACCAATGTTGAAGCCAACACTGAGAAAGACAAAAGCACCTTTTGGGAATTTACGGTAGAAACAGCAGACCACTATGGCACTAATGGTAGAGAAAGGCTAATGAGAAGAGGATCTATAATAGGGTAACAATGGGGCAGCATTTGAAAGAGGAGATATTCAGTTATCAGTGAGCCACAAATCCTGATATGAAGGTCTACACTTAGATTTTGCCCCTACCAGGAGCCCCATTTAGATCTATACTGTAAGTTTCATCAACTGTATAACTAGGTGATGTGGTGAGTGAAATGCTTGAGTGGGAATCAAAAACGTGTTCATTCCAATTCTGCCTCTGACATTTATGTACAGTATGCCCCTAGGCAAGTCATTAAATCTCTCTGAGCTCAGTTTCCTCATTTGTAAAATGAAGCTAATAATGGCTCTACATCATAGAGTTGGGAGGATCAAATGAGATAAGATATGCATTGCAAATCTTGAATGCCATATACATCCTTTTGTTATTGCTATTATAGTTTTTGATAAGAGCTGATTTGCTAGAAGGGTAAGGAGGTTCTTGAACTTCTAGAAAAATTCAAGTTCTTTCCAACTAGAGGTCTCACCTATTGGGTAGAGGATTAAATTCTTAGGAGGAAGGTTGAGACCCATTTAAATAGGAGAGGTTGCTTTAGTTTCTCTCTCTCTTTCTCTCCTTTCTGTCTCTTTTTTTTTTCTCTTTCTCTTTCTCTCTCTTTCTTTTTCTCTCTCTTTCTCCCTGCCCTCATTTCTCCCTCCTTAATCACCAATTCTATTTGCCAGATTTCACTGGATAGTTGAAGAACTGCCTTTGAGACAAGGTATTAAACTTCTTTTTGATTCCTGAAAGAACTGTGAAAAATGGCTGGAAGTTATGGGGAGCTTGATTCTAGTGCAATCTAAGTAAGAACTTCCTAACAATCAGAGCTGTTCCAGAATGGAATATAGTCGGCCTCATGAAGTGGTAAATTTCCTATTATTTGAGGTGTTCCAGCAGAGATTGAAAGACCACTTGTCAAGGATTTGGACTAGATAGCATCTGAAGTCCTTTCTCATTGTAACTCTCTGACTTGGAGTGTTGATAATCACCCCTTATATGCTATACATTTTGTCTCAACTCCAATCAAAGTCCATCAGTCTGAACAGCAGGGTCTTATAGTACTGCTTCTTTGTGTGCACTTTAATGTGGGCTGTGAGCTTAGGCTGCTAGAGGGAAATGCTTTAGTGCCCTTGCTGCAGCAGAGTGACCCTGACTTTGCTGTGTATTTGCAGGTGCTTTTAGGTCAAAGATCTTGTCAACTCTGGGTTCAGGAAGGGTTTCTTCTCTGTCTATGATATGATGCATTCACATTACAATGTTTGTAATTCACTGTAGGAAAATGACATATCCCCACTGTGCACGAGTGAGCTGATGGACTTCATTTGGCTTTCATTTAAGTCTTGTCATACTCAAGGCACTGGAAGGGTAACTCCATTATTTGTAGGTGCTGGTGCCTGGACAGTTGGTCATTCTGGCCATAGTTCTTGATACACTCAGTGCAGAAGTTTGTTTCTCTTTGTGCATCTTGATTTTATTATTTAAGATTTTGTGGGGTATGTAGCTCTTGTTACACTCATTGCAGTGGAATGTTAAGGATTAAGATGAATTTTGATTTTCAAATAAATAGTTTTCCTGCTCTCTAGAACTTAAAGATCTGGAATTCTCAGAAAACAGTTGCCCCCGTGGGTTCTTCAAATCAAGATCCTCTCCAACATTGGAACCAATGGCCAGTTCTATAGTCTCTAAGTGTCCCTGATCTCTGAAAATGGCTCTTCCCCTTGTTCAGACTGAATATTCAAATCTGATTTGGGAATGGCATAGCCCAGTGAGACCATATTTTTATAATTGCTATTCATTTTATCCTTGTAAAGTTTCTTCAGCCATTTCTCCACAGTCCTCCACTCTTGCTCTGGGAAATATTTGGTCACATCATCAAATGTCACAGACACCAGAACAGGAGTCCCTGGCCTCCTTATAATATATAAAATAAAGCAATCCCATATACAGGTATATGTATGATATATAAAATATGTAATTAGTAAGTAAATATATATATATATATATGTAATAGGAGTTCATGCTCAAAGTTTTTTCATTGATAATTTTGTGCTTAAAAATATTTGGAAACCACTGTATTTAGAGAATAAAGAAGAGAAGGGCAAAGGGGTGACCTTTCCCTTTAGCCCATGAGACAAGTACCTCAGCTGCAGCCTGAGTCCAGCACTTGGGGCTTTGAGGATACACTATCAGAAACTGAATTCAGCCAGCAGCCTGGAAAGCACTGAAGTAGTGACCAACAGAGAGAGCTGTAGTTGGTGATAAATATCCATTATGGCTGCCTAGCCATTAGTGAAAATTCATGTCATTGCTTCATAGAAACTAAATTGTGTCCAGACCAACAAAACACTGTTACAACACTCCATCTGGCATGAAAAAAATACAGAAGTTTATAATGTAGTTTGAACTTCTATTTGTTGAGAGAGCTTGTGAGAAGTTGTATTTGTCTCATATATTTATATTTGTGGGTTTTATTTCCCTGTGAGCCAGTTATTGACTCAACAAAGTAGCAATGAGTACTGGACTTGGAGATGGAAGAGTCCTTGATTTGAATCTTGTTTTTGATTTTTATAAGCTGTGTGTCACTGAAAAAGTCATTTAATTACTCTTGAAGTTCAATTTCTAGTAAGACTTGTAGTTTCTGCCATACCAGGTGTTTTTTAGGAAGATCAAATGAGATGATATATGTAAAGAGATTTTCATTAGTATTGTTATGATTACTATGTTCCACATTCCCAGATTGCACCTTTAGTTCCTGGGAGAAATGGATCCTTGATTTAGAACTAGAAGGCCACTAGTCCACCCCCTCATTTTATAGATGAGAAAACAAAAAAGTCTAAAGAGGTAAAATGGCTTGTCCAAATTTACACAAATAATCAGAGGCAGAATCAAACTTTAAACCTCTATGCTCTCACTCAAAATTTAACAGATTTTCCTCTGTACCACATTGGGAGACTGAGAGGACAGAATATAGAATGATGAGTAAAAGTATTTCCAAATAGATTCAATTATAGGTGTACTTGTTACTCTGGACAAAATCTTGTACTGCTTCAGATTTATAAATGGAATAAGATACACCAAAAGCCTCTCTTCCTCTTACCACCTTATATCTGACTGTACCAATCTGTGATGCTAAGGATTGTTTATCATTGTTAAAGTTATATGATATATATAATAATAACAACAAGTATCTGAAAGACACAGCACATTGAAGTTATCATTATCTATTAGCATAGTAAGTCAAATTATTGTTATTTTTTTTTTTTATCAAGTTAGCTTTCTATTCAATTTGGCATAGCTGAGAGTCTAGTAAATGGGACATTGGAAATTAAGATTCTATGTAGAAATAAACTGTAAGGTTTTAGAGTTTGGAGAGGTCTTGACAATTATCTATTCCAAATCTCTTACTTTGAAAATAAGGATATGAGTCAGATAAACAACTTTTCCAAAGTCACATGGCCAGCTAGAGACAGAACCAAGACTAGAACACTGTCGGGGTTTTTGTGGTTTTTGTTTGGTTTCCTGGGTCTTACTTTAAAGGAGAAAGTTTTTGTTTTCTAAAATCTTCCACCTTTTTCATAAAAATGTTGCTGAATAATTCACACATTACCTCACTCATATGTCAGGAGCCTGAAACTGAGAGAGATAACTAATTTGTCCAGGTCATAAGAGAGAAAGTGACAAAGCCAGGCATTGAACTGGATCCTCTCACTCAAAATTAAACTTATTTTAGATAGAGCCAGTTACTTGTCTAATCGATTGCCAAATCATTTCAGAATCTCTATTTTTCTTTTTATTTACCACCACCTTCTTTCCAGGCCTTTGCACTTCTCACCTACACGATTGCTTGAGTTTCCTAATTGGTCTCTCTGTCTCAGGTCTCTTTTCTCTCTTAACCATCTTCCACAGAGCTATCAAGGAGATTTTTCTCAAGTGCTGAACTCACCCTTTCACTACCCTAACCAATAAACTCCAATGACTCCCTATTGCCTCTATGATCACTTATTTAGTTTTGTTTTATCTTTTAATGTTTTTCGTGAATTGACCTGAACTACCTTTCCAACCTTACTCTTCTTCCTACTCTTTATAGTCCAAACTGTGTCTTCTTTCTGTTCTTCATACTTGAGACTATCTTTTGTCACTGTTCCCAATGTCTTGAATGTATCCCCCCTCATCTCTGCCTCCTAGAATAATCTTGTTTCTGTCAAAACTCTGCTCATGACACTTCCAAAATAAGGCATATCCTGACCCACCCCCCCAGGCTGTTAATGCCTCCTCTCTCAATTTCACATGTATTGATTATAAGCCCCCTAAAGCTTTCTTTTTTCTATTTCTTTTTCTTTTTTTCACAATCAATAGTATTTTATTTCTCCAAACACACATAAAGATAGTTTTCAAAATCCAGCCCTGCAAGACTTCACATTTCAACTCCCTCTCCTTTCTCCCCTACCTATGCCCTTACCAAGTAGCAATGGATCTGATATAGGCTAAACATGCACAATACTTCCAAACATACCTCCATGCTGGTCATGTTGGGCAAGAAAAATCATACCCAAAGGGAAAAGGACTATGGGGAATAATTTTTTTTTTTTTACGTGAAAATACCATCCATACCTAGATCTACATCGCGGCTCCATAGTTCCCTCCCAGGTTATAGGTGGTATTTTCCATCCTAAATCCACTGGAATTGTCTTGAATTACTGTACTATTAGAACTAGGTCTATCATAGTTGATCTTCACATAATTTTGTTGTTATTATGTTCATTGTTTTCCTGATTCTGTTCAATTTACTCAGCACTAATTTATGTAAATCTTTCTAGGATTTTCTGAAATCAAAGTATTTCTTTTTTCAGTCTAAACATCCTTAATTTTTTCAGTTGATGCTCAGATGGCATGGGTTCAAGACCTTTGAGCAACCTGGTTGTTCTCTGAATTTCTCCAGTTCATCAATACCTAAAATTGAACACAATAATCCAGATGTTTTTATATGATCTAGGCAAAATACAAAGGTAATATAATTTCTTAAGTTCTTGAAAGTTATGTAGCTCTTAATATACTGATTTATACATATATTGATTTAGGTACAAGTTGTCTCTCCCAATCTCTCCCTCTCTTCCTCCCCTCCTACTCTCTCTCATTATCTATATAATCATAGAATATTCAAGTTGGAAGAGCTCTTAGCACCAGCTAGTCTAACTCATACTCCTAAAGGAAATAAATAAGATATGGTCATCTAGTCTCTGCTTGAAGACTCAAATGAGGAATTTTCTCCTGAGGCGCCCATTCTACTTTTGTGTAGCTCAATTATTAAGAAGTTTGTTTTTTTGTTTCCCTGAAATCAAGACCAAATTAATCTCTTCACGATTTCCAAGCATTGTTTCTGGTTTTGCCCACTGGGGCTAAATAGAACAAGTATAATCTGTCTTCCACATGATGGTTACTTAAAATGCTTGAACATAACTATCATGCCCGCCTTGAAGGCTTTCTATTTTCAGGCTAAATATTTCTAATTCCTTCAATTGGTGCTGATATGACTTGGGATCAAGACCTTTGAACTGCCTGGTTATTCTCTAAATGTTCTCTAATTTATCAATATCTTTATTAAATTTTAGATACTTAAAATTGAACAACAATTCAGATGTGATATGACCTGGGCACAATATAGTGGTAACATAATTTCTTAAATTCTTGAAAGCTATGTATCTCTTCATCATAAATGTATTTATTTTAAATTTTCAAACAAAATGCCATCTACCTCTTTTCCCCCCCATATTCTACTTATGAAGCTGATTTTTGAACCACTTGTAAGACCTGTTTATTGAATTTCACTTCATGAAATTCTGCCCAATGTTCTAGTGACTAGTCTGTGAAGAGCCTTCTGGAGTGAATTCCATCATCCATCATCCTGTATGTTAGTTATCTACCACAGTGTTTGTTCCCTATAAATTTGATAAGCAAATTATTGAATTTTCATTACCTTATCTATTTCCCCTTTCTGCCCAGTCTAAGGTTAACCATAGTGACAAAAATTGCTTCTGTTTCTTTCTCCATTGACCTTCACCTAGATGGCTTCTGTCACATTTTCCCCCTTTGGTTCTTGATTTTTTTTTACATGAGTATATCTTCTTAGTATAAGAAAATATTTTTTCTAGTCTGTTCCTTATAAATATGGTTTATTTATCTAAAGCCATATTCCAGTTATAGATTTCATCCCACTAATCTTAGGGATACATGTAAGGCCATATTTGTCTCTTTACATTAGGACGTATAGTTTATCTTGCTTGTTTTTAAAAAATTCCCTGCTCTTATTTATATACACTTTATCTTAGGGCCTAGTCTATTTTTTTCTTGCTGTATTTTTGTACCTTTGTGAACTTCTGGGTATCTCTGTCATTATTCTTATTCCTTCATTGTAGGTATACTATTCTCTATGGTATCTAGCTTAGTGAATATACAAATCATTAGATTATTAAATACTTTCTACATTTTAAAAGCCTTAGGTGTTTTCCCCCCTCCACTTAATAAAAGACAGATAGTTGTGAGAGGAAATGTAAAAAGGTAGAATATCATATTCTGAATAGATTAATAGTCTATTATTTGTCTTTGCCTGCGGTAATTCAGAGAACTCTTCTCTTTTGAAATTTACACCAAAATTGAATATACTTACAAATGCAACTTCTTAAAAGTAGAATCATGGATATGAGGATAGAGTGA